>NW_022987018.1:16458-79738 GCF_010093935.1 Zasmidium cellare ATCC 36951 | reverse complement strand
TTACGGTCTAAAAGTATCTTTTTAATACCTAGTTTAGCTAATAAATTAATTAGGTTAAGGTAATATAGGCAGGTAAGAGGTTCACACCGAATTTTAGAAGTTAAAGCTGAAAGTATAGCGTTAAAGAGGTTATGTTCCTACGGAATATTACGTTATCCAGGTTTGACTGCGGAGCAGCGGAGATGGCTGCCGTCGCTCGACCAAAGCAGGGGCCCGTTCTCGATAATGACCACTCTATCACCTCTGTTGAAATTGTCATTGCCGCCCAACACACTGCTGAACACACTTCTGTCAATCACCTCGCTCAAGCCGAGGGACAACTGAACAAGAAAGCGGTCAGATCATCTCATCAGCCTTCCCTCAACTCGTACCCCAAAACGCACTACGCCATCTAGCCTGCTTCCTGCTTCCTCCCTCCCTCACCTGGGAAAAAAAAATAGGACCAACTTCCTCCATCCGGAAAATGTAGAGCGTGTGCGGTAAGTAGTCCGCCAATCGCAGCACCACCAAACACCTCCATTTCCCGCCCCGATCCCTGTCGACACTTTCAACAAGTACCTGTCACATAATTCCCGTCCACGAGTGAAAACGTGTGACCGACACATGTACACACATGCCGCCGCATCGGCACTCATCTTCCACTATTCATTCTCCCTCCACTACGCCCATTGTCTCGGTAGCTTCTTCCCTCCTCCCAATGGCAACTCCGAAACTCGGCAGCTTCTTAGCCGATAGAGTTCAGCCTGGATCCAAACTTCCTTCTTGTTCGTCGTCTCAAAACGAACAATGCTGAAAGTCTAAAATATTTCCCTTCAAGCACCGACTTCCATCGGAAGGAAGAGGCTCGGGAGGCTTGCTGCGTTGGAATTATTGGAAACACGATGGATTTGCCGGTCAGGCGTCCCATCGACCAAGACCTCGCTTCTTCTTTGTCATAACATCACATCAATTTCAGGAGGTCCTCCTGCGAAGAAATACCACATTGAGCCATCATGTGTAATGATTTGGAAAAGACAGGTGCTTTGGTCGAGGTCCTTAGACCTCATGAAATGCCTCTTCATTCGGTTTCCTATCTACCTGCTAGCCGCATTGTTTGTGAGCTGCCCGTTCTGCTGCTGCCACCGCACCAGTAAGTTATTATTACGGGTCTGTCGTCGCTGCAAGTACCCTCTCCCTGTGACCGTTCATTCCCACTGTTTTCTGGCCTTTCTTCGTTTTGTAAGTATCCCATTTCCAATTAGCCACATGCTCACCTTTCGATGCTGCTTGCCTCGACGCTGCCCTGAGCTGTGCACGACTGGGAGGAACGGGTACATCCCTTGACAGAGGCACAGTCGTAATGTGTTCAACGGCGGCCGGCGTGGAGGCCTGTCGAGGTCATGCGACCTGCCTCACCAATATCGTTCAGCAAGTTCGTTCGCAGAGCCGCTACTGTTAGTTGTGGAGGGAGCACGGAACGTCACCCAAGATGTCACACAATCGTCCGTCGTGAACCTTTCAGCCCGTCGAGCCGTTTGGTGTGGCGATACCGTTCGTCTTCGCTTCTACGTTTGGAACGAGCCCAGATTGGCGGCGCTTAGCTGGGTCCTGGTTCTCCTGTGCAAGCAAGCAGAAAATGTCAGCTTTCTCGGTTGGTGAAGCTTACCCATCATTGGGGCGTAGTAATATCATCTTTTGTGCTCGCTCGCTACTCACGTCGAAGCCTGCATTCGAGAGGCTGCGCTTCTTATGTGTGGGATTGGCGTCGGGTGCAGGCGTCGCTTCCTTGGCCTTCTTGGTCTTCTTCTTGATAGGCCTCGTCTCGCCATCAACGAAGACGTCCTTGGGAAGATCGTAGCTGTTGCGTTGCGGTCAGCCCAAGACGTGATACCACACCACAAGGCATGACTTACTTTCGGACGTGCTTGATGCGAATCGAGTGCGTGTCCATGTCATACTTGTCCCAGTCAAGGCAGTTCGATGTGAACTCCGAAATTGGGTGCGAAATGTCCAGATTGTTCTTGCCTGGTGCACGAATTAGCATTCATTCAACTGGCAAACTCAACAAGATCTCCCATCACCTTTGTGGAGCTCTATTCCCAGGTAGTACCGAGTCGTCCAGATCTTCTGCGCGCCGTCCTTCTTGGAGTCCGTGTTGGTCTTTTCCGCAGCGTCGGCAATCGCATCGGCATCGCCTTGAGCTGCGGCTGCGGCTTTCGGATCCGCAGACACGTCGATAGCTTTCGTGTCTTCGATCTGGCAGACGAGACTACCGTCAAGCGTCTGTTGCTGTTCGGCGTCGTTCTTGCATTCGTGGACGCTCTCGAAGCCTTTGTAGTAGGGATGGACCAGCTTCACGGAATCGGCGTCTGAGTTTTCGATACCCTGGATGAGGCGTCGAAGCCGAGAAGACACAAGACCACTCCACGCCTGCTGAGCCTCCTTCGTCATGGACGCGGTGATCACACAAATGTAGTGCTTGTAATCCTCTGTGAAGAACGTGTGCCTTGTGACAAGGTCTTTCCACTGCTTCTTGCCGCTGTAGATGTCATTGGTGACATCGAAACCTCGCTTCAGCTCTTTGATGATCACGGCCTTCGTAGACCTCTGTACGCTGACCGTGGAGTTCATGCAAGGATACGCTGGAGTAATGACCGGCATGACGTGGAATCGATCACCTTTGTAGATGTTTGGGTCCCACTCTCGCTCTTGAAGGAACGAAACTGTCTCTCTGGCTTGGAGAGTGACAGGTTGAGGCCAGCTCCAATTACTCATGACAAAGAAGAACTTGTTGACGATGACAGGTGCAGCTGCCTTGGGATAGAGTTGGCATACTCTGGCAACGAGCATGGCCCAAGCAACACCACCTGGAAAGCCATAGTTTGCACCATACACGCCACGTCGGTTGGCCCAAAGCTTGATGGCACGCAGTGCAACACGGAAGGTTCTGCTTTGAGGCACCGATGACAGTATTCGGTCTGTGACTCGGGTGCCGTTCACGCAGCGCATGTCGGTTTCATCCAATCCTCGCAGCAACTTGTTGTCTGTCAACTCGAGCATCTTAGGCACTGATGAGACTTGCAAGTTGGAGAAGATAAGATCGATCGGCACTCCATCCATCTCGAGCTTGATGATGGGAACGCTGATTCCAGGAACAGCAACCAATTCGGTGAGCTCCTCTGCCGGCGTGTGCTTGCGAATGAGATCGGGCATATATTCGAAGAAGTCGTCTCTCGTCACGTGTTTTGGCGCCACCATCAGAGTATCGATATCCGACCCAGGCCCATGTACACCAAGGCGAAAACTTCCATATGTGAAGACCTTGCCGCCCGCCTCTTTCAAGATCTCCGCTGGGAGTCCTTTCTTTTTGCCTACCATCTGGACCAGGTGCGAGAGGAGACGATTGAGCTTCTTAAGGACATCGTTCCTGCGATGCTGTCAGTATCACAGTTCAAGGCGCACGCTTTGTAGTCACAAACCTCTTTCCGGTGGCCTCGGGCGACTCGAAGTTGTTTTGCGTCTTGAGTTCGGCCATGAGGGCCTCGCTCAGTTTGATGTCGAGATCGGTCGGAGGATCTGTGGACAGAGGCGCCGAGACACCCAAGTGCCCTCCATTCTCAGACATGGCGGAAGTGCGATGGTGGAACGATGGAACCAGGCGGCACGGCAGCGGTTGGCCAGCAGATCATCAGATCACGCAGCCAAACAAGTAGGTGTGGTGAAGGCGCTCACGGTCGCGGCGACAGCGACAAGGGAAGAATGGAAAACTGTCAGAGGTGCTGCGGCATGTCCAGGGTCTTCGCGACAGCACCTGTGACGCGGTGGATGAGGCAGGCGAGATGGCAGGTCACAAAGAGCGTCGTGATAGTCGGAAGAGAGGTCGGCACGCTAGTCTTTCGGCACGCCCCGAATTCCGGCAAAGCACAGATCACGAGTTTTCGCGCCGCACGTGGCACTTTCCTTCCATTTAACTTCACTTCGCGTTCTCACACTTCTTCAAGTACACGCTCTTCACTAATTGTCGGCAAAGAAGTCCCTTAGCTGCTCATCAAGCCATTTCACATCCTCCTTGCTGTCACCAGGTCCTGGAAGCGTCGTCAACTACGTCCACACGCGACTCGAACGACTTTCAACTCACCTCCAGCCCAATGGCCCCAAATCGAAGGAAACGCAAGGCACTTCCCGATACCAGGTTTCATATGCGCAACTTCAATCTCTGAGTCCTCGGGAGCTTGAAAGTGCATCAGTTTGCGTCTCATTGACTTGCCCCTGAGTCGCACTCACGGAAATAGAGATCGGTCTGCGCAGGAAGCACAAGAGCCTTGGCCTTAATCCCCTTCATTGCAGAGTCGAAGTCACCTGGGTTGGATCAGTTTGCGACTTTGCATACAGTCGGTCGGCCGGCCACTAACCGTTGTATGGCTCCTGGGCCGAACAATCGCCCGCTTGCCAGGTATACAGCATAGCAACCATGTTGTCCGGATCTACGCAATGTTAGCAGGATGACATTTGCAGGCCAGGTTTAAGCAACCTTTGGACAGCGCCCAAGCTTCCCAGAAGTTGACCATCTTTCACGAACAAGGTCAGCCATCGCACGACACAGTCTGCTTTCGTGCTTTACGCACAAAGTCTTCGATATCCTTGAAGCCCAACACAGACTCGTAGAGTCTCTCACGATAGAAAGCCTGACTGAAGCCCCATCCAGAGTAGACGCGGCCGAGGGCTTTCAATCCAGTGCTTCGCTCTTCCTCAGACCAGGCACGATACGCCTCTGGCTTGGCCTCGCCTTTGCAGACTCCTCCAGAGACTGCACCCTTTCCCGCGAGTACTGCAGACTTGACTCCTTCCAGCATCGATTGGTTGTGCAAGGCCGTTTTTGCGGCGCCACAGAATGGCACGATCAGGTCCATAAAGTCGGGATCTATTCAACCTTTAGCGAGGAGGAGAGGTGTCGGCGGTGGTCAACATACATTGGGTGGCCCACTGGAAAGTTTGCCCAGCTCCCATACTCCACCCAAGGACTGCTCGCGCATGCTTCACGCCGAGCTTCTTCGTGACTAGCTCATACTGCGCCCTGACATTGTCGTAGAAGAGAACCTCTGGCCATGGTCTGATATCTGGTCTGTTACTCGGGGAGCTCGACTGTGAGTTGCCGAACAGTGCCGTAATGATGATGAAATATTTCTCCGGATTCAACGTCTTGTCCTTGCCAATCAACCATTCATTGTCAGAGATCAAGCCGGAATACCACGAAGGATAGATGACGGCTGGATTGGAAGGCTGCCCAAATGTCTTGTAGGCTATTTTCGCATTGGGAATAGCTCCTCCATTCTTGAGCTTGAAGTCGCCCAAGTCGTACGTCTCGTAATCTCCAGACATGATGTCGATCCTCTTCTGCAGATGAATATCTAATGAGAGGAGCTGCTTTGGCGAAAACGAATGTCCTGGTTCAGAACGTTCAGGATGAAACCGCCCTCTTATCTACTTCTATCTGGCGCCCTTTCCCCAAGCATTACCTTGCCCCGCCTTGCTTGTAAATATCACAGTGGGGTGTTCAACTCTCGTCTCTCCAGCATCCACTTTCTATTCCTGAACAACAACGTTGCTTGCAAGAGAACCAATGGCAATCACAATGTGAACAATAGAGACTACAACCAGAGCACGACTTACTGCAAGAGACAATGTCGATGACCAACCACACATCCGAGAAATTTCCGCGAAGCTGGATCTCGTTGCGAGGACGAACGGAGCTCCAGCTTTTGGAGACAGCTTCTGATGATGACTGATTAGGAGCAGAGCTCTACAGCAGGTCTAGCGTGGAGGCGAGAAGAATGTGAGGCTATGACGTGCCGATGCCAATGGCCGAAGTAGCCAAACAGGGCAAACGTTCAATGTGACCTTAATAATCATCAAGAAGGGCTCACTTCTTTGACATTGAGATCCCGTTCTTGCCGCTCAAACCCGCCAACAATCAGGATGCTCCTGCTTCTCCCGAACCTCACCCTACTCAAACTCCTCTCCAGTCCTCCAAAACCACCACCACAACCATGGCGTCAACCATCAGCAAACCCCTCCACGAACAAATGATGGACAATGAAAGATCCATCCAACGCAACCCGCACGGCAATTTCAAAGAAGTCGAAGCCAGCCGTCCAGACTGGGACGGCGAGAAGAAATTCCACTTCACCAAGACCAAGAACCCCTCATGGAAACCCGGCGACGGCGCCAACGACGGTGGCGAGAGCCTCAAAAAGGAGCACATCAGCATCAACCCGTATGAAGACGGTCGACCGTCCACGTTCAACTACAAACTGCTCATCAGCGCGATCATCCCGCGACCTATCGGTTTCCTGAGCACGCGGTCGAAAGACGGGAGTAGTTCAAATCTGGCACCTTTCAGCTATACGCAGGTGATCAACCACGATCCACCGGTGTTCATCGTGGGGTACGCGGGGGGTTTCGACAAGGCGAAGGACAGTCTGAAGAATTTGATGGAGACGGGGGAGTGTGTGATTAATATCATCAGCGAGCATTATCTGGAGGCGGCGAATGCTACGTCGGTCAACGCGCCGTATGGGGTTTCGGAGTGGGCGTTGACGGGGCTGACGCCGGCTGCTTGTGAGAATGTCAAGGCGAGTCGGGTTAAGGAGGCGGTGTTTAGTGTTGAGGGGAAGCTTATGGAGACGAAGGAGTTTGAGAGTAGAGCGACGCCTGGGAAGAAGACTGGTGTGTTGGCTATCATTGAGGGGGTGAGGTTCTGGGCGAGGGAGGATGCGATTAATAAGGACAAGAATTTGATTGATCCTGAGGTGGGTCCCTTTCCCAGGTTATGAAGGTCTTGCTGATATGAGATAGATCCTCCGCCCAATGTCCCGTCTCGGAGGCATCACCTACGGCCGCTTGATGGAAGGCATCGAGCTCCCACGGCCGGACTGGGACGAACTCAAGAAAGAAGCCGAGCCCAAAGGCCTAGTCAAGCCCAAGGCCGACGGACAATGAAGCGCCGCCAGCCACTGAGACAAAAAGGCATGCGGTAAGGAGTCGACACAGATTCTAGAGCTTAGATTCCCTAGATCCACAAGATCCTCCCAAGAAGCTTTCGAGATATGCTAGTTCTTCTCTGTCGTTCACGTAGTCGACCACTCGATCGAGCCGTCCTTCGTCCCATGCGATGCCGTGCCAGAGCAGGATGCCGATGGTGCGAGAGAGGATCACGGCTTTCCATATGTCCTGGTCTCTCAGCTCAGGGATCTCAGCCCTCAGCCTATCCCAGAACGCATCACGAAGCTCATTCGCCCGGTCATAGTATACGAACCTCTGTCGTTCGTGGTCGAAACCACCAAGCAGATGCTCGATCCCATACAACGACATCCCAAAGGGCAAATATTCAGCCTCAGCCCAGTCGACCAAGCCAGTAAGTCTCCAGCTTCCTCGATCGACCATGATATTACTCGGCAGCAGATCCCCATGGTTCAGCACAACCGGTAAACAATCCAGTAGACCCGAATCGAATCCTCTCCTGACACTCCTCGCTCTCAACCGTAACCACCTCCTAGGAAGTCCCCCCTCAAGCAAAACAAGCCTCTCCCTAATCGAAGCACCCACCTTTCCCTTCCCCCTAACCCTCCCATACCCATCCCCCTTCCTCCAACTCCTCATAAAGAAACCCGCCAAATCTCCCATCAAGCCCCTCAACCTCCCCAACTCCCCTTCACCCAATTCACTCCCACAAGGCTGCACTCCCCCAAACGCTACCCCCTTCACCCTCGACATCCCACAGACCTGCAACCGCACATCCTCCCCAACACTGACGTCCTCAAACCACAACATCTCCGGGACCAACTCTCCCCATAAATTCCTTACATCCCTCACAATGCCCTCGTGGATTTTATGCGCGAGTAATCGGAACTGTACGACCACCACCTCTCCACCCCCTTCCCCTCCCCTATCTCTCTTCCGCACAAGAACAGTATAACTACACCCACCCTGCCCCCTCACCCCCTCAAACCCCCAACCAGGATACCTCCTCCTCACAACCCCCAGACAACGCTCAACATCCGCAGCCTTGAGCCCGTTGCGGCGAAAGAAACCCTCGTCTAAGTCGAAGGAGGCGTTCTTCGTAGCGAGCGGCATATAGCAAGTCAAGTCAAGTCAAGTCATCAACCCAACAAAAGTAAGTATAGCCTCAAACGTGTGATTGTAATCTTATCGGCTGAGGATGCATTGTGTCGGAGCTGTGTGCCGCGTCAGTGACATGCATCACTGCAACCACCACGAGCACACACACACACGCATGCATGGTCGTTAGCCGTGAGAGGGGTTCAAGCATGCAAGCAAGCTGTAATGAGCAGAACTCGAAACGACCGAATCAAGAGCTACTTGTGCTTGCACACTGATACGTGACAACGACTGCAGCAATGCCCCCACGCTCTCTGCAAACGATTCATTCTTGGATTGATTGATTGATCCTCGCATGCATGTACTTCTAAATGCCCAGTCTTGTTGTCCTTCTCCATTCTCCGCTTTTTACGTGAGCGAACTCTGGGCACAACATGCACATGCACATATCAAAAGTGTGTGAGAGAGTAGTAGGAACGAAGTGCGACACCGTAGCGCCGAACCAAGATCATCAATCCATCCCGCTTTCACATGCACCTGCACGGCAATGCGTTGGTGAAATGCCGGTTCTCGCACCTGATCCATCCCGCCCAACCATCCAACCAAAAGGGTATCGGTAAAAAAGATGCTCGCCACAATTCTGGTTATGTTTTTGGAGTCTCATCGTTGCCTTTGATGCAGCTGCGCTAGATTCTTCGTCATCAACTTGCCTCGCTTGTCCCGGTGTAATACCTGTAGCCACCACAGCCCCACAAATTCGCTGAGTGAGATTTCGCGTAACTGTGGTAGTGTCACAGTGCATGACGTTTGGCGTATCGTCGGTGACCCGTCCGTCGCCAAAAGGGACTATTGCTGCAGTTCAGCGTGATCCTTCGCATACACCTCGGGCCCAATGTCCCGGTGCTAAAAATAAAAATTCCCTCGTACCGCCGAGTGATCGTCAGCTCAAGTGCTGAACACGGGGGCTTTGACCAGCACCGATCGACCTCGCACAGAAACGCCGATGCCAGCAGCCATGCGCACTCGAGGCGGTACGTCTTCTTTCATGCCTTGCGAGCTTTCGGGCCTGCCCAGACTGCTTGAGCTCCCAGCGGCGCCGGCATGTTTGCCTTGCGCCTTGCTTTTGCCGCCTGTGCCTGTCAATGCGCTCAGCATGCTCCTTTTCTTAGATGGCTGGTCGGTGTTACTGTTCTCAGTCATGTCCGTGACATCGCTCGTGGCGCTCTTCAGCGATACTCGATCTGCTGCATCGTCCGCAACGGACGTGATGAGCTGAGGTATGCCAGACTCCACTTTCATCTGGTCGGGCATGATGCTGTAGCCGGGCATAAAGTATTCAATGACCACGTCTCGGCTTTCGAGCGGTAGATGGATAGCGATGCTCACGACCAACTCAATGATCATGTGCACACCGCCTTCCAAATCTGAGGGCGGCGGGTCTTGCAAGTGTAGTGCAAGTGCGCTGACAAGGCCGTCTTTGAGCGTATCGGTGAGCTTTTGTCGGTTGTCGGGGCATGCTGGTGATCGTAGTGCTTCTCCCAGTCCCTCGAGCGTTGCCAATCGCCAGTTCACGACCTTGGAAATCAGGTACTCCTCTTCCTCTGCAGTCTGCGAGATGGGTGCAGACTTTCGAATGTTTCTCTGAATGGTCTTGAGCTGCGACGACAGCGACGGTTCCAGGTCAGGGTGAAAGAATTTGTCGAATACTTCTTCCACCAACCAGCATGATATGAATGCACGACCGGCTGCTGTCATCTCTTGCTTGCCAGTGGCAACCGCATCCCTGTTGACAGAATTGACCAACCACTGCGGAATGCTCTTCCAGCTCTTTCGAATGCTGAACGCGAGTTGTGCGATGAGGCCGTCGAGGCGATTGAATCTGGTGGTATACTCGCTGTCGTCGAGGGATGTTCGTGACTGTGACAGGCGTTGATGTGCAAGGCTGTTCTGGAGCTGCTTGACTTGATCTTCTTTTTCAAAGTAGTACTTCTTTACCTTGGTGTATTTCTCGCCTGTGGAATGGTCAGCAAACAGGAGGAGCAGGCCACATGTAGATAGCCTTACGAAGTTCTTTGTGATCCTTGATTAACTGCGCGATATCTTCATCTGACATCTCGTCGCTAAGCTGCGACGGCTGCGGTGTGGCTCGACCCACATCTTGCGGCGGCTGTGATTGTGGTGGTTGCTGCGTTGGCTGTCCAGCGTTGCTCTTGAAGGCTTGACCTTGCGGTACGACCGAGGCGTTGAAGGCAGGAGCCTGGCCGCCTTGCGTCGAGTGTGAGCCCTCGCGTGAACTTATGCCGTTGTGTACGCTCTGTCGGTTGTTGCCATTGGCAGACCGTGTCGCCTTGGGAAGCTGCTGAGAGCCATTGTTCGACATGGATGTGTCGTCGGCTTGCTGCTGCGAGAAGCTGCGCGATGAGGCCAGCGGCGGGCGGGCAGCTGGGTCGTGGGCAAAGTGCGAGTGAGGGTCGGGCGGCGAGTATTGAGACGCATGTGATTGTGAGTCCGTGGGGGGATATTGCTGAGTTCTTGAGGGGTTGGTGGCAGACGGCGTCTGGATAGCGAGGCCCACATTCGCCGTATTCCCCGGCGTCACTCGGGGGGCCTGATAGCCGCCGCTCTGCTGTTGTGCAGGATGCGGCTGAGACGGGTGGTGCAGGGGCTGTTGTGGCTGTGCATCCGCGCCTGATTGATGATATTGCGCAGCAGGAGGAGCATTGTAGATGGTCTGGTCGCTGCTGCCGCTACTTATAGACGCAGCTGCATTGCTGGGCGGGCTCAAGACGCCCTGCACGCCTTGACGTTGCTCGCGGAAGCCCTGCTCGGTATTCAACCGCTGCAGCCTTCGCTGCGACCAGCGATCCAGGGTTACGTGCGGTCCGGAGTCGGACGACGACTTTCCAGGTGTGTTTGCTGCGTGATGCGCGGCGCTCATGGACGCGCTATCGTCCCCAAAGAATATGTGCTCGTGCTGCTCTTGCGGCGTGGGCAGCTGCGTGAAGTCGGGCGACCAGGCAGGCGGCGGACTGGTCTCCGAGCCCTGGTAGGCGTACGGGTATGCGTGTGGTTGCTGCTGCTGCTGTTGTTGCGCGGGAGCAGAGAGCTCGGCGGGGAGAGGGGTCGGGTTGAGTGGAGGAGGGGCGTAGGCGTTGCGTGCGAGGCCGCCCTCTCTGCGCAGGACGGTCTGCGAGCGTGTAAGACCGCCGGCGAGATGGGGTGATGGATGGCCTACGTCGTCGGGGGAGTAGGCGGGCGGCGAGGAGAAGTCGCTGCTGGCCGCACTGGGGGGCAGGACAGCAATGGAGCGGCGGTCTGTGGTTTTGCGCGAGCGGTTAGTGTCGTGTGGTTGTTGACGCTATCGTGGGCCGGCGGTCTACGTACCACCCGGCTGCCCGACTTGGGCGGACGACCTCTCGTGGACGGAGACACTCCTGTTCAGCGCAGCGGGCTGCCTGGGGGGCGCGGGGTTGGGCTGCGGCGAGGGTTGTTGGGCGAGTTGGGTTGGTTGCGGTGGGTGCTGCTGGGCGTGCTGCTGGGCGGGACTGAGCGGCAGATCTGGATGGGCAGCAGTGGTCAGCGGTGTTCATCGGGCGGCCATCAGTGCCATGGCCAGCGCATTGGCAGCAGTAGGCAGTAATAACAGTATCGAATGCTCGCTTGGACTGTGGCCGGGGTTGGCGATGGACGACAGGGCCCGGCAGGGGTCGGAGGGTCCAGCTCTGCTCTGCTCGCCCACGCTGCTGGCAGATAGCACTCCCGGCGGCGCGGAAAGGCGTGTTTCTGGACGGAGAGACGTTCGGGATTGGGGGGTTTGCAGGTGCAGCAGTGTGGGTGGATTGTATAGTGGTGGATGACGGCGAGGGCGCGAGAGCTACTTACCCGGGTGCTGGACGCTGTCAGGAAACCAGCTGGCGCTGTGCGTGGGCTTTGATCTCGACGCCTTGAGAGAGAACTTCATCTGTGGCCCGTTGCCGCTATCGAGGGGCCCGACGACGTCTGTCGTCCCAAGTGTCAATGGCGCTGGTCTGAGCGCGGCCGGCGGAGCAGATACATAGAAACAAAGACTCCCACGATGCAGCAGGAGAGACGACGACAAGGCCCGCCACAACTGCCAGCACGCGCCGGCAGGGAGCAGGACGAGGAGCGGAGGGGCAGAAGGGGAGGCAGTAAATGAGAGGTATCGATTGCGGTGGTGGTAGCAGCAGCAATAGCAGTAATCGCCTACAATAATATTGGCGGCCTGAGCAGCTCGGCGCAACTGCGAGAGCCTCCGCTGCAACAGCCAGTCCAGCTGCAGCAGTGACAAGCCCTATGCAGCTCGTCTCTGGACGACGAGAGTTTGCGGTGCGAGCACACCACCACCACCGCCAGTATGCGACACGGCCTTCTTCAGCCGCCACCTCGTCTCGACCAGGAAGAGCTAATGGCTCGCCGCTGCTGCTGAGGTCCGCGCCGGCTGGGCTGCAAGCTGTCCATTAGTCGGCGGGGATTGATGATTCTTGTCCTTCAAAGCCATCCGCGCCGTCTCCGCGTACAGACGTATCGTTCGACACCTATCAGCAGCAGTTGCTGGTTTCGACTCAGCTCGCCGCAGGCATCTCGCTCTGCCAACTGCAGTCATCACATCTGATAATCGTTCTTCTTCTGCTTCTCCTGCTTCCGGACCGGGATACTCCACATTAGATAAGGAGGTTTCTAATTTTATATAAATTACGCTAGTCTAAGCGTAGCTAGCGAACGGTAAAGTAAATATAGATCGGATAGAGATATAATATATAGTTAAGTTATAGAGGTAGGAGAACTAAAACAAAGATAGGTACCTTAGTATACTCTTAAAGATAATATAATAAAAGTTAGAGTCTATTTTAATTTATCTACTAGTATAATTTTAATAAAAGTAAATTTTTTACTATAAAACTAATCTCTTATATTATAAAGTATTTAGATCAAATTATTAAATATGTCTACCTATAGAAGAAGAAATAAAAGATAAGGCGCGCGTACACAGCCGCTAAAAGCCTAGGTAATCGCTGCAGAGCGTGATTTTTTCACTCATACCAGCCGGTCCTCCAACGCCCCGACTTACCATCAACAAAAGGTAGGTATCGAGTATACAGGCACTTCAAGTGGAACAACTGTTCAGAAGTACAATGCATTGCGTGGAACTAAAGATACTCATCCACCTCCCCAGACCTCGCAAGTTTGGCCCGCATAGCCTTCACCTTCGTGTACTCTGCTTGACAGTGTCATCACTGCCAGTGATCGTTCCGACCCACATTGCGAGCAACAACATTCTGGTCTGTTGGCACAGTGTTCCCGCTCAGCTGCGAACCACGCCACATTCTGGACTCACGAAGCGCTCTAAGCTGAAGATCCAGGCGTCCGCCTGTTGCATCTGGTGGCACGGGCTGGTTGGTGGCGAGGGCATGTAGAACTGCATGATGCCCTATTCTTCGAGTTAGCAAACAACCGTAAAAATTGACTGTGTATCGTGAACCTACGGTCTGCAAGGTCGATCAACTTGTTCTTGAGCAAGAACTTGTTTCGATGCTGGACGAAGTGAGGAGAGTTCTGTCCTGGCGACAACGCTTCGGGGTAGCCTGCAAGTACCACTTTCTTCTCGACCAAGCTGACGAGGTAGGTGTTGTCCTGGAAGTGGGTGTTGTTGTTGCTTTGATCAGACTGAAGCATCTTGCCGATGAAGCCGTCATACATCTGGCCATGAGCAAGTGGATTGGGGTGTCGACTGCCGAAAGCACTGATGTCGGTGGATAGCCCGGCAATACCCCAAGTGACCAGATGTAATTCCTGTGGAGGATTCGGATTGCCAGGTGCCATAATCTGGTCCATCTCAAGAATGAACCCAATAAGACGTGGATCGGCCAGGTAGTTCGAGACAGTTGTCGGCACTGGGAGTACTCCACGACGATGAAACACCAGCCCGTAGCTCTGGAACTGTGCGTATCCACCGCCGGGAGCAGTTGGACGAATGAATTCGGGGTGGTTGTTCGGGTTCGGCTGATTGAGCATGTTGTTGTAGTGCTGGTGGTCCATCACCGTTCGTGCGATCAGAGCGTTGTAATGGGCCGCATCGTATCCACCTTCAGCGTGGCTTGACAGGCGCTTGCAGAACACAGCCAGCATGTAAGGCTCATCTGGTTTGTCCAGGACGGTCGGCTTGCAGTCTTTGGCGTTGCTCAGCACGCGTTCGAATTCTTCAGGGGCAATGGGGCATCCCATCGCTGAAAAGCCTCCTCCGGGACGTCTTTCAAGCTCATCATGCCGAGTTGGTCAATCTTGACCCAGTCTGACTCCTCGAAGCTTTCGAAGACACAAGTTTGCTTCAGGCTCTTGCAACGAGTGCATGCACGTTGGTTGTGCTTGCCGTTGCATGCGACCATCTTAGTGACCATCTTCGTCTCTCGACATCCCTTGCACGCCGAAGCATGGCAGCGAACAATCTGACGCTGGTATCGTTCTCTACCCTTCGCCTTGTCTTCTTCAGTCTCAGCTTGAGGGGCGTTAGATCGACGAGAGAGGTTCTGCTGATCCGGCAAGTTGAAGCCCCAATAGATCATAAATGCACCTCGCTCGCCATCTTGAGTGATCGACGAGTAGTGGCCCAACATTGGAGCATCATCACCACCCTGTACTCCATCGTGGTGAATCCATGCGACAGGGGTATCGTCGTTCACAGGTCCAAGGATGTGGGCCTGTGCTCGAGGCGACTCAGGGGTGGTGCCACCGACCACTAGACCAATGGCAACGTACTCTTCCAGATCTCTGCGTTCAAGCATGAAGTCGACCATCAGCTGAAGGTGTGTCGCGTTGAAATTGTTCCGTGTGCTCAATTGGCCCAACTCCTCGTCGAACGCTCTGGAACCTGGAACAAAGCCAGAGTCTACCAATCGGCGGACCAAGAAATTTCGGAACTCGTCAGTCAATCTACCCATAGTATTGGGGACGGCCTCGTGAGTCGAATCATCTGCGCGTTCTTCGTCGTGGTCTGCAAACATGGCGTGCATGAGGTTGTGGTAGTTCAAGGGAGTTGGTATGTCCGGCTCTTCACCACGTAGTGATTCATCGGTGCTGTCCCAGGAACGGTAGAGGGCTTGGGCGCGGCGCCACCGAGCATTCTGAAGAGCCTCCATCAAGGCACGAACACCACACAAAAGACCAGTATTGCTGGTGTGGTTGAGAACGATTCCGTCCTCGATGTCGTGCTCAATCCGGTCGAGTACAGACCTGCTTGCTACGAAATGCCCGTTGTGGGTTTGGGCAAGCGCGTGTGGTACTGCCGGTCCAACAACCTGTCGAAAGAAGGGGTGAATGCTTCGTAGGAAATCGGGCATGATTTCCGAGACGATTGCTTCGGCATCATCAATGGATAACTCTGCCGCGCTTCTTGCAGATTTGTGGTTTTCGATGAGCCAAGCGCGAATCGTTGACTCGTCCGAACGTACAACGTCTGGGTCTGCTCCACGATCACGAGCAGCAACTCGGAGCTCATCGGTCTTAAGTTGGTGCCACAAAGTGCTGCCGAATCGCTCCGAAGCAGTCCATTCGAAGCCCTCCAGCGCATCAATGTATTGAACCAAATCGAATCTGCTGATATGAGTCTGTGGTCGGTCGGGAAGCTTTGCTCGGGCCTGGGCTAGAGGAACTCCTGTGAACCGCCCGAGTGCCACGCTGAGACGGCGAGTCACATTGTGAACGGTGTCTGCGGCTCGGACGGGCCCCTGTTGCTCTCCTTGCAGACCTCTCGACCGGAGCCATAACGAGTTGCGGCGAGCGAGGAGTTGCACGTCGATGCTGGTATCTATGTAGAGGGGATCCAAGACCTGCGGACCTTCAGGCAAGACTCCACCCTGAATGGCATCCTGTAAGTAGAGGCTACGGATGAGCGCCGCACGGGGAGAGTTCGAGGCGACCGCAAGATTTCGCTGCTCTGCGAGGTGCGCCAGCATTGCTGTGGGCAGGAGGTGGTACGCATTCGCGTTGTGGCCGAGGTCGCCTTGAACTTGGGCGGCGCGTTCACACATTTGCTGGAAGGCGTATGCATGGTCGGTAGGCGTAGGGTAGGTGGGCGTAGGATCGGTAGGCGCAGAGTCGCCGGGCCTTGAGAGCTTTGCGCGTTTGGGTGGGACGTCTTCTCCTATTCCCACTTCCTTGGCCTTGCGCTTGATATTCTTGAGGTAGGTAGCAATGTTGTCCTCGCTCAGAGGGGTCTTGTCGATATCCTTCATGTGCTTAGTGCGAGTGGCTTGATAGCTCGCCTTGAAATCGGCGTTTGAGTTCAGCAGTTCGGCGGTTTGCTTAGTCGTTTTCTCGCGACGTTGCTTCAACAACAATTTTTGCCAGGTCGGCAGAGAGTCGAAGAAGCGTGCACCACTGTTGATGATGGCTTCGTCAGTCAATGTCTTGGCCGGTTTCAGGTACCGCTGAGAAGTGAGTTGGCGTTGGGTTTCCCGCTCCTCTTGCGTCGCGAGAGGTATCGTCGTCGTCGAATCGCGGGGCAGGACTTCATTGGCGTCGCGACTTGAGAACTTCGACACTGCTTGATACGCATCTGAGTTGAGGATGCCGGCTGTGAGGTCACGGTGTTTGGCTGCGGCCCACTTGCGTGCTTTCGCCTCGTCCTTCATTGAGATCCAGGCCCGACCCACTGTCCATACGCTGATCTGCGCCCCTTTGCTCCGTTGCGATTGGAGGTAGCTCCTCAGAAGTTCTGGATCGGTATTGATGGCGTCGGCGATGGCTTGTTGTTTTGCGTTTTGGAGGGATTGATCCACGACATACCTCTCCCAGTCTTCCATCGCGATGCCATTGAAGTCCTCGACCGTGTAGTTCGAAGCAGGATCGCGTGGCTTGCTTTTGCGTCTCGCTTGCCCGAGGAGTGTCCCGCTTTTTGCCAACTTGCGCAGTGTCCGCCACCGTCCCTGGAGGACGCTCGTTGTAGGCGCGGCTTTGTCGGGCTCATCGGCCCAACTCTTGAGAAGCCGAGGATCATTCTTGATGCGGTCGACAATGACAGCATAGGTCTCCTTGGCCAAGCGTCCTTTCACGAGACACTCTTGCCACGGCGTGAGATCGTCGAAGTCCTCGAAGGTTAATTCGCTTTCACCCTCATTCTTATCGTCTTGCTCGCTATCCTCTTGACCCTCTTCAGCCTCTTGGTCGTCATCTCCACGCGCTCCGGCTTCTCTCTCTTGGTGACGCTTGTCCTCGTCTTGCTCCTGTGCCTTCGCTTTGCCCTTCTTTGGGTTCTTTGATGGCGTCTCTGACATTGCTGGTGTGAGCGGCCGTTTGATGTACGGCTAGTCGGGGACTGTTCGCAGAACAAAAGGTAGGTGAGGTAGTTGCTCGAAGTTGGCGAAGCGCGTGTGGGCTTTGAAGGCGCGGAGAGTTGCGCAGAGGTGAAGCAACACTTCGCGATGTGATGATCAGGAAAGTCGGCAGAGTTTCCAAATGCTATCTTCTTTTGGTAGTTCGAAACCTGGTCGGTTGGCGTAGATGGAAGGCAATCCGTGGAGAAATTTTGTGTGGAAGAAAGGTGCCCAAGCAGCCGTTTATTGGGACGAGGCGCAAGTCGCAGACCACCAGAACCTTCGTGAAGAGTTACTCGCGAAACAAGAGACACTTCACTCGTGTAGGTGAATGTCTCTAAAAAAGTCATGGAACAGTAAGGCCCCGCGCTGTGTTTGTCAGGGGCTGCAAACGACGAGCTTTGTGTGACGACCAACATCTCTTCTACCGCTTGGTTAGCAGATTTCTCTTACACGCTGGAATCCTCCGCCAAAGCTCATTCGAGGCCATTCACTTACTATTCGATCTTTGCGCCAGTCTTGTCGCTGCGTCGCTGAGAGATTTGCAACTCCGTCTCCTCAACCCGTGCCCGCCACAGCGACGACCTACCCAACGACATCTCCTGCGACAATGACCACTCGTATCCCATCATCCCTCTTCGGCCCAGCAAAAGATGTCTCAGAACGCGTCCATCAACAAGATGCTGATGGTCCGAGGCAGTACATCCGCCGCATCTCCGCATGGAATGGCCAGGACGTGAGTGTGCTTGAAGCTATCGTAGATGAGATGAGCGAGGATCACTTCTACGTACGCAACGAGCGCGCTAAGCACGGCGGAGATGCTTTCCACGAACGTTACGAGGTCATAGACGCCGCCAATGCGCTTCTGGACCGCAAGGACACTCCACTCTACCACAGGGCAGCGGTATACATGATGTTGGCGTACATGTCGCATCACGACCCCTATTTCCAGATCGAATGCCTGCAAAGCACTCATGTCTATCTCGATCAGCTTGAGCTCAGGACGCGACGGTTCCAAGAGTATCTCGACAACCTCGACCAAAGTATAGTTGCAGGATATGCTCAGACGCGACGTGAGCTGGGCATTCAGATACTCCTGCCAGAGGGTGTGGAGCCACAGCCGATCGTCAAGCCTGATCTCCGTCTCGACCACAGACCTGCGGGCGTTCGACGCGATGCTCTGAAGCTGTTCGCGGTTCTGTCAAAGGCGATATCAGACGTGGAGTACATTAGCGAGGACAGCCGGATTGACGAAGAGGCCGTGCAGGATGACAGTGAGAAAGACATTGGCCAAGAGAAGGATGCCGCAGAGAAGATGGACGCAGGCCCAGATAGAGGGGATATCACAATGGCGGATGTGCCAGCCATCGTCGTCCAGACTGATGATGGAAGCAGTTCTGCATCGCCATTTTCCGGGACCGCCGCGATCGCAGGCGCGTCATCTTCTGGTCCTCAAGAGCTGTCTTCAGCTTTTGCGTCTGCTTCCAGTACTCCATCCGATTCACAGAGAGATGCTAGAATCCAGAAAGGCCCTCGTTCGCCCGTGCCATCGTTGCTTCGTCCACATGGGGCTTCGGCCAGTGCCAAGCTCGACACGGCCACTGGTATTGGGCATGGTGATGTCCGACTCTCTGGAGTATCGCCTCCTTCTGACGATGCCCAAGCTGGCTCTCAAAAAGCGACCTCGGTTGCAGTCGAGGACAAGAATGCAACGCAGTCTTTGTTCAATCTCTTGGGCTCAGACTCAGGATATCCCACTCACGGCCTCGGCCACGAGCCAGTGCATAGCCGGTACCGGAAGAGCAACTCCACCAAATCCAAGCCGTCTACAACCAAGTCTAGGAAGAAGCAGTCGCAGCGGCCGGGAGGGATTGACACGCTGCGGCATGCATTTGATCCACCCGAGGCTACTGCTCCACCGCCGGTCTCGCCAAAGTTCGCGGCAGAGACGCCATACGACGTGCCGGTTCGCATGAAGTCTGATGACTCCAAAGACGGCGGAAAGGGTGACAAGGAGGACGAGCAGATGAGAGGATAGATGTTCTCCCGTAGAGGTGTCTCAGTCGTTCAGGGTCGAGAGGTCGTGGCCTGGTTCGTTGGCTTCCATCGATCGTGGAGATGGGCTATATCTGTGTATCGACGACTCAGCTATGAGCTCGTACGACTGTTGCGACGAGCATGGTTCAGATGGGGGCAACGACGGTGATGCTATGGCCACGAATTCGAGCGAAGAGGTGTTCGAAGCTCGAGCGTCTTATTGTCAGCAGGGAGGGAGCGGTTAGCTCAGGTAGCGGTTAGCGCAAACTTAGCGCATAACCACCCGTATGCGCCCAATCTTTAAACAATTACTACTGACGTACCACTCGCTCTATTTATTTAAATTTTTCCTACTATATAGTATATAGTACTATAAGTATTATAAATTAAAGTAAGATATAAATATAGTATAATAAATTATATAAGGTTAGACTTATATAAGCTTATATAGTTTAAACTACTTAGATTTCTTATTAAAAAGTTTTAATAATAAAGCTAATTTACTCTTTATAGCTACTATTATAATATAAGAAATTAAGTTAGTAGTATTTTTAATATAAACCTAAGTCTTTTATTTACTAGCTAGCTCGGCTCTACTTCGTCTAGAGTTGTAAACTTTAGCTAGATCGCGATTCGGATCGTCGCTGGGCCTGTCTTTATGTGCCGACTTCCTTGCTACTAAAAATATACAAAACACCACGCTGCAGTTTCTCGGAAATGACCTCTCCTGGTATCGTCGCCGACTCATGCTAGCAGTCTGCGCTGATTGCTCACCGAGAGACACCGCTCAGGAGAAGCCTGCAATATGAACACCTTCAGTCCCGCTACTGCGCTGGCTCATGACGCTTCGTCTTCTGTCGTGCTGGCTCGCCATCGCCATTGGTGCTTGAGAGCTTGCCGGTCCAGTCACCTAGCGACGTCAGAACGTTGCGCTCGTGAGAAAACGATCGCCGCCGACATGGTTTCACATCTGAACGGGTCCAATCACACGTTGTATCCTTGCTTCTCTTGGCACTCCCTAACTTCCATCGTTGCATGTGCGATGGACGAAAGGCCATTGGAACTCACTCGCTGGACCCATAGCCGCTCTGGTACGAGTTGGACACGCTGTTCAAGTCCTTGTTGACGCGGTCAAGAGATCTTCACCAGGTCTGCCATCGAAGTGAGTCCGTCATTTGTTGCTTCAAATGTCTTGACTTGGTTAATCTCCCTCTCGTAAACTCTCCAAGTGTCAACGTTCCGTCTCGGCCTGCTACTTCTTCCTTGTTCTCCTCCGCCCACAAACAAACTCGGAAACGCTTCGCTCCTCCCGTTGCCTTCGTTTCTTATTATTACGACATCTGGTCGTCGTCTTGCCCGACACCCTTACCTCGCCCTTTGACCTGCATTGAAAGAGGCCACCCCGTCCTTACAGCTAGCTACAACCTTCGCTCGACAAACACACCCAACATGCGCGCCTCTTCCGTAATCAGCAGCCTCACGCTGCTCGCAGCCACAGTCTCTACCGCGCCTCTTGTCCGCTCCCGAGCTGCACAGGCATCGGATCCACCTTTCCAGGTCAGCAAGCTGGTCATCGATACTGTCGAGAATGGCAACACAACCATCAAGTTTAACATCTACGACCCTGACCCACTCACAAACGCAACGGCCACATGCTCTGGGTCTTGGAAGGCTGATTCGACAGACTATCCCAAAGATACCTACGTACGTGTCGAGCATGTCTTCTTCTTGATGCTTTACTGATGGTATGTCAGGAACTTTGCGGCAACAGCACCTTCGCCTGGAACTTCGACTCGTTCGACAGCGTAGAGAAGTTTACACTTGGCCTGGAACATCAATTCACGGACCCATCGTAAGTTCACGCCGGTCAACTATCACAGACAATCCAAACAGCTAACAGTGCCAGTGTCGGTGACCCACCCTACGACCAAGTCACCAACTTCGCCCACGCACCTGTCAACACCACCTACATCTCGTGCGATGGCGTTGGCAATGTGTCGTGCAAGCAGACAAAAGCAGTCAGCGCACCCATCTACGCAACCGTCGCGAAGCGGTAATGTTGCACCGCCTGATAATGCGCGGCTTCGACGTCCTACAGCACCAGGCCCCGGGATAATGGACCTCCCGGCTTGATGCAGGCGTCGTCGTGCAAAGTCTGGAGATCTGATCCGCACAGCATTATTACCGACATATGCTGTGCGACATCAAAATGCGGGCTCAAGGAGAAATGGTCATCCACTCGTTGTAACGAAATGTTTCGAGAACGCGGCAGCATCATGAAAAGAGAAAAAGGCAGTAGACTTAATGTATAATGAAAGTACACGTCTGCGGTCAGGATCTAGATAGAATATGGAGGCCCTCGATGAGTAACATTGAGGGTTTCGAAATCGGCTCTTCGTCAAGGGCCTTTGTACATACACGCGTCTCGGCATTTTCGATGCTTTTCGAGAGATATTCTACCATCTCGATGTCCTTCTCCGACTCCACACAACCGATGTCATCGTCGCAGTCCTCGCCATCGCTAGTCTCAGAACACTGCCGCCTGCACCCAATGACTGGAAACAAGAGACCCAAGTCCAATCCAGTCTCGAACGCGGTGCCGAGAGCGCGAGAGCGAGATCTCTCCAGCAAGCGCGCCACAAAAACGAGGTCACATGGTCCCCTTCTCGAACCCCGACCTCGAATTGCTCACTCGTTGACTCACCACCACCCGCAACAAAGCGCTACCCAACTCTAGGACTCACACCATGAATGACGCCCAAACCTTTCTAGAAATTTTCCCTCTCGTCTTTGCCAACCCAAAACCGGGGTTGCGACATCGGCTACATGAGTCTTCCGGAGTCATTCGTATGTCACTCTTTGTTGGTGGGGGTGGTATATAGGTAGGGTGACCATGCCTTACCTCTCTCTGGCAATTGAACTCCGCTTCTTTGTTGGTACCACTACGATGAACGCTCGCTTGGACTACGGATACAACCACTACCAATACCAACATTCTCTCCCACCCGCATCAACAATGACCTCAGGCTCAACCTCCAAACAAAACCGCAAACGCATCCGACATCGACCCTCCCGCGCGAGGAAACAAGAACTCTACACCGCTTCGCAGCGATCGGGTACTTCGCCTACCACCGACAACACACCGTTTAAATCGAAAACGATGTCGACCTCTGGTACGATGTGGTCGACGAACCTCCCACGCTTGCTGAGACAAGAGAGCGCCGAGTCGAGGGAACGAAGGATTTTTGGCGGGGAGGATGGCGATACGGCTTCGGCGAAGGCACTTAAGGGGGCGATGTTGGATGTTGTGCTCGGGTTGTTTGATGGGGTGGATTATGAGGATGGGATTTGAAATGGTATGAGTTATGAGAATGGATGAATACATACGACCATCACGACTTTAGATGTTGTCTTGGACAAGAGATGGGCGCTTGGGAGATTCTTGGACATACCTTTGTTGTCTTGTTACAGCGTTAAGATACCCCACTCCAGCTCAAATCTCATCATGGCCTTCGTTGCCAGCAGCAGCAGCTCTCTCCGCCTCTTCACTCAACGCGGGATTCGTCAACTTGGCATACTCCAACTGTTGCCTCCTCGCCTGCTCCGCCCTCTCGGCCCTCCTATACTTCGCCGTTTTATCAAACTTCGGCTTCGGCCTCTTCTTCTCCGCCGCCGCACAAAGCGGCCGGATAGGCAACATAGCCATCAGCCCGGGATTCCGTTGTACATAACCCACCTCAAAGTAATCCTTCCCCGTCTCGCCCCTAAACACCTTCGCCCAATGCGCAATCGTCTTGTCCACCTCCTCCAACGCCTGCCCCACCATCTCGTACCGATAATCCCGCTTCGTCTCGCTCAAATCCTCGTCAAACTTATCCATAAAGTGCGGCACATCCGTCGGCACAAACGTCCACTCCGCCCCCCGATAGTCCGCGATCGAATCTTCCTTGAAACACCCCGTGATGTACGCCCGCGTGGCATCTCGGCCGGCGAATTTGTTGTACGGACCGCCCGGGGCGTAGATCCTGCGTCCGGCGGTCACGTCGTAGATGGTGCCGTTGAGCGCGAGGTAGATGGGGAGGGATTCATTGCGGCCGTCGTAGTGGAAGAGGTCGCCGTCGGCGAGGATTACGGGGGATCTCTGCGGTGGGTGGTTGTCTCAGTAACCGGCGTTATGTGGGTGGGTATTGTTTTGGGCTTACCAGTCTTGCCGCGAGGACTTTGGGTCTTATCCACCAGGGCCGGTAGTTCCACGTTATGCTGTCGCCGGTGACGAAGTAGCTTGCTATGCAGTTGATCAGGAGGAGGCCGGCTATGATCCTTAGGGCGTCTACGACTCCTATGCCTGAATTGTCCTCGCTCTTGCTCGTTGCTGCATTGCTTTTGGTCTCCTTCTTTTCGGCCATGTTGTCGATAGCTCGGTCGTCGTGCTCGGGGTTGGAGACTGTGAAGTCCTGGGTTCCCGCAGATCTCACATCGGGGAAGAGCCAAGCCGGAGGTCTCTCGAACGCACCCGGCCTCTTATGCAGTGTCCAGACAAAGCAAGCTGTCCTCTTGTGACCAGTCTCGAGATGTCAGGAAAGCAATGTTAAGTTGGAGGGCTAGAGCTTCCAGAACTGTGGGGCGTCGCGTGGACCGGCAAGCTCTTCATCAGGTTAGCACGGAACTTTATGCACGACGCAGGTGAAGGAAGTGTGGACGACACGTGAAACGTGGGGAGGATTATCAGAGGAGAATCTATTCTCTATCTGATGTAGTTTGTGAGTGTATGGCCGGAGACACAACGGTGGTGTCGGTAGACATCTTGCCGCGGCTTCCTCAACCATCAAGCTTCTATTTGTGGTGCTACGATTGCTGCCTCTCGACGAGAAGCGTGGTGCACAGCGACCACCAGCTCAGCGATCAAATTGCTGGACCCTAGCGAACGGGCGGTGTGGTTTTTGTTGTGGACGAGAGGCATGATCAGTCTCAGCTCTTCAGCCGCCTATAGATTCGATTAGATTGATCGTCGATGTTGTGACAAGGAACTTACACTGCTGCACAAACTCTTGTGCTTTGAGCCAATAGTCCCTTCTCTTCCGAGTAGTCTCAGAGTTCGACTTTGGTGAAGACGAGGTTTAGTACTGGTTGAGCTTGCCCAGGCCCCAGAGCGAGGTCTCCCGGAAGTAGTCATGGCGACCATTGGCCGCCTCGAGCTCGGGTGATGGGTGGAGCATCTGCTCCCGGATGTACTCCTCGGCAACGTCGAATCGAAGCTGAAGGACATCGGCCCAGATCTGGATGATGATCTGTGGGATCCGAATGGGTCTGAGACGCGGGTCGAAGATGCGGTTGATGCGGCGATAGAGGCCACGAACCGAGCGGCTTCTCTCGAGCTCTTCAGGTTGCATCACTTCCGATGCTTGTCGCTCGATCCAGGACGTGACGAGACTCTCCAAATGCTTGTAGAGCCTCACCCGGTTGCCCACACGCTTCGCCATCTCGATGTGGCGCATAGCACGCTGATGAGCCTCCGTCTCGGAGCTGAACAGTCTTTGTCAGCTCAAAGGCGCAGATTGGTTGGGCTACCGTAGTAGTCACTTACCTCTCGTCGGTTGGGGAGTGAACAGAGGCGGAGTCGCCGATGATGGTTGGCGAAGACGAAGTGTCGGATGCTGCTGAAGCTCACGTTAGTCCCACAAGTATGGCTCTGTCTCTTTAGACCCTGGAACACACCATCAGAAGTTTCGTGGCCGAAGTAGAACGAGTCGCTGCGAGAGCCAACGGAGCTGATGTCGTCGGGGACGGCGAAGTCAGACTCAGTGTCTTCAGATACAGCGGACTCGGAGTTAGTGTCAGGGGGTACTGGATGCGAAGTCAGTTCTGTGCATGTCGAATCATGTGTCTTGTGCAGCCTTACCGCTTGCAGTGACAACGACTGCGTTCGAGGCTGTGGCGGTGGCGACTGGAACTGGAGGTGCTTGGGTGACCGATGGTGCATTGACGATAGGAGGTCCGGTAGCAGGAGATGGGCTTTGCTCCATGAACGTGAGCACAGGCAGCACATCATGGCCGTATATCTCGCCGTGAAGAGCGATCAGTTCCTTGAGACTCTTCACGTTGCGATCCATGTTGCGGTAGACCACGGCCGGAGTCTTGCCAGTGAGTGCGGCTTTGTTTGTCGTTGCTTGCGTGTGTTAGGAGTCACGCTTTTGCAAACTTGAAGTATTCGTGTGCGGCGGTCCGTGCAATTAGGGCCGAGAGCCGAAGGCAGCCACCACTAGCGCCAAAGTTTCGAGGTGAGTGAATGTTGAAGTCAGCCGACGTCTACAGCCAGCCCACCAAAAGCCAGCGCTCTCTCCACACGTTCATATGACAGCATGCTTGAGTGTCTTTCAATATTGGCGTAGTCACTCATAATTCGTTGGGGGTTCAAGCAGGAGTGCGTGGTTTGGTCATCGTCCGTCTCGTGCAGATGAAATCTGGTCGGCTCCTGTTTTTGACAAGCTTTTTTGTGATTGATGAATTCGATGTTGCATACTTCACTGCTTGACTGTGAACGATATTAAGGCCCGTAATTTGCACATCGGTGAATAGAAAAACGTATGACCTTAGCGAACAATTTCAAGAAATGATGGACTGTCACCTGACACTTACTAGCAACCTCCCTCTCACACAAACACTCCGAGTGCATGCATGAACTGCCGTGGAATGCCATCCAAGGCCTCATGTGTTGCCACTTCCAAGGCGTGTAGGTGACACGAATGCGGCTGTGCCAACCACCCGCGCCCAGGGGGTAGTGCCAAATGCCAAGCTACCCTCAGCCAGCCCTGCTGAGGAAGGATTTAGCTCGTGACAGCGCTTTATATGGAATGCGAAGCATGCAAAACCTGTTCGCTGCCAACAACTTCGAGTTTCTCGACACCTTCAGTGAGATCTCGTTGACATTTGAGAGATGGGAGGCAAAGGCGGTGGCCACGTGCCAGGACAAGATTTGGCAGATCCGTTTCGGTGCGTTCATGAACAAAAGCTCGACCTAAGAACAGGCAAAGCTGATTGATGGCAAGCCTCGTCAAAGGCGAATGGGGCGATCCAAGTACGCTTTCCGTGTAACCAAGTCAAGCAAGTACTGACACAGTCCAAGAATGCATCCCTCAGAAAGGCATCGTAACGTACGGCATCGCACAAAATCGCCTGAGACCGTTGGCTGGAACGGCTCAAGCTGCAGTCTTCAACACATTTCGACGGACCAGGAATCAGATATTGTATTGGGGCGTACCATTGCTCGTGGGGTATCAGGCCATGCAATGGGCTACGGAGAGGTGAGTCGGCTTGTGTCGTCGTAGTCCAGCGCTTGTTCTCACAAGTCAGCCAGGAACGAGTATCTCAACTCAAAAGCAGGGAGAGCTGAATTTGGGGAAGATGGATGAGGAGATGAGAAACCAGAGACCGTATTTTTCTTGAGCTTGGATAGACGCTCTATGGAACGAGGGCATTGTTCGAGCCTTTTGGTTTTGCAAGAATGAGATGAGATTGAAAGGCTCCTAGCCGCATACTACACCTTCCTTGGGTATCTCTGCCGTGCTCTCGTCTCTACCATTGACGTGTGAAACATTGATGCTCTCGACCTTGCCCTCTGGGGCCACGCCAGCCTTTTGCTTCTCTTCTTTTTCTGCTTCCAGCTTAGCCTTTGCTTTCTTGCTGAGCTGCATGCTGCCCTTTTCAATTGCCTCTTTAGGAAGTGGGCGAACATGAGGCTGGACGATCCAGTAAGGTCTTTGGCAGCGACGCACTGCCTCCGTGCTGGAAAGCTCTGGATCGGCCACTTCTTCGCCCTCCGCAGGATCTGGATACTCGTACTTCGACGGATCTTTCTCGTAATCCAGCAATCCAGTTTTCACCGCTTTCTCAGTCAAGGTTAGCACATTCTCGTACGCATCGATATCTCCTGCTCGCGATCGCGCTAGAGCGTCTCGAACTTCGTGATGTGTGCTGACAAGCGAGCGCAGAATATGGAAGCAGTGCGGTTGCATAGCCGTCATGTTCGGATTCGTACACTTCTCGTGTTTGACAGGCTTTTCCTGCGTCTTATCCTTCTTGTTCCCTGCGCGCTTTTGCTTCTTTTTAGGCGGAGGACCGTCTTCTGAGGGCGTTTCGGTTTCTTGAGGTGGTTCGACGGGAAATGATTCGGCTTGTGCTTCTGCTTCAACAGGAGCATCTGAACCGTCTGAAGGAAGGAACAATGGCTGTCTCTCTGGTGGATCTTGGCCCAAGACGTACTGGTGTATAATATCCAGATACCTGCGGAGCACAGCATCTGCACGATAGCCTCCCTTGCCGTCCCTGCCTCGCCAGTATTCACGTCCTTCTTGGCCAGGTGGCGGTCCTGAAGAGAAGATAGCAGGATCGTAGAGATTCCCTTCTGCAGTCATCACCGCATCTGCTGTTGTTGCGTCAAGACATTTCTGGAGATCTCCATGCTGCAGGATATTGCCATTGGCGAACATGACTGTTTCTGGGGGTAGTTGCTCGCGCAAATATTTCAGGGTCTTCCAATCCGCCAGACCAGTGTTGTGTCCTTTCTGCTCTCTCTGCCGTCCATGTACCGTGATGATACTTGCTCCGGCATTCAAAATCATCTTCGCATATTCGAGAGTTTTTTCCCTGGTCTCTAGTACTCGCATCTTTGCAGTCACAGGTATGTCCAGCCCTTTGTGTAGTGTGTTGATGAGTTTGTGAATCGTATCCCAATCCTCTTGTAGGAAAGCACCGTAGTGTCCACGCTTCGCAATCCCTTGTGGACATCCTAAATTCAGATCTACTGCGTCGCAGTATGGCTGCACCAACTTCGCTGCCTCTAATAGCACATCGGGTTCGTTCGCGCAGAACTGGACGAAGAGCGGTCGATCGAATTTGGGATTGCCGTCAAGGTAGGCGTCTTCTTCCTTGAATGATTTCTGCTGTTCATCGTCTGCCGGCTGAGGGATAGCAAGTGGTGGCTTCAAAGGTTCGAAGTGGGCTGTTCGGTATTTGGGGCCGTCTGCGAAGAGCTTTGCATGGAACATAGGCGAGTAGGCGAGTATTGACGTTCGAAGCTCGGGTGGGAGGAACGACCGAGTGAGCATTCGCCATGCGAATTCGGACTGGTCTACCATCGGGGCGACCACGTATTTGGGAGAGCCTATGCTCTCATAGAAGGCTCGCCCGTGGAGCTTTTGCGGCTTCATTGTCGCGTAATGATTCGTGAAGGCTCGAGCTGGGAGTGCTGGTTTTATCTTTGGTGATAGAGTGAACAGGTGACGGGGGGTCAAGATACGCGCGACATGACTGAATGGAAGAGACATGCGCTGCTTGCAAGAGGTTAAGCTGCAGCATCAGTTTCATTCACTTCAAGTTAACCATTTAGTATTACTCATCACGGCGTTCGGGATTGAGCACGGATCAGCGGACGCAGCCGCTTTCCCCAACATCACTCTCCACAACTCTATCTCCATCTCAGCAACGCCCGTTGGAGAGCATCATTCGAGCATGCATCGACTCCTGTGGACATGCTTACCGGCCAACCATGGCGAGCAAGCAAAGATCACTTCGCTGTGTAGTCTGTGATCGCGATTTCCGCCGGCATGAACATCTCAAACGCCATGCACGCATCCACACCCGTGAGAAGCCGTTCGCCTGCGCTTGCGGCCAGGCATTCAGTAGACAGTTAGTACTGGGTCCCTTTCCTCTACACTGCTGATGGGGAGCCTGTAGAGATCTCCTGCGTCGTCATGAGAAAAAGCTAGCCAGCGACCTCCATCACGCTTCACATAGCCCCAGTCAGGCTACCGAGCGGTCCAACGAGCACTCCGCCAATGGACCGTCGCTGGCGCACGTTTCTCTAGACACACCAGCCTCTCTGTTGTTGGACAATATAGGTCCAGGACCTGATGGTCAACCATCGACAGGCCTGCCAGACAACTACAGTGCTTCGACAGCTACGACCCTCAACAATGGAGTGGCAACGGCAGGTAATGAGAACTTGGCTGCCCTCTCCTGTGGACCAAGCTCGACAGTGGAATCCAACGACCTTCTGTCAAATTGGTTTCCGTCCGAGTCTGAATGGACGCTTGACGGGAGCGGCTTGTTCGATGCGACCTCCATGATTCCAGACCTTGACCTTTCCAGTTGCTTTCTGATGCATGATTTTGGCATTGCTGAAGATCAGCCAACGCAGTCTGCTGCCACATCTCAAGTGCCCGGTTTCGTTCAGAGGTCCGAAGTTTCTGGCAATGAGAGCACTGCTGTGCGCCCATCTGACAGTCACGAACTTGGCGAGGCAAACTCCATTTCGCGATTCGGGTCCCCTCTACCATCCCTTCCGCCCAGAGCATCTCACGAAAGCGCGACAGCTACCACACGTTCGAGTCAACGCAGACAAGGAAAGCTGACTGAATTGGAGTATCGTCAGATCATGGACAAACTGCAGCAGGTGAAACATGTCCTTCCGCCCACCTTCTCGCTCCCATCAAGGCAGGCTCTGTCTCGTTACCTGAGGGGCTATCTTAAAGGTCTTAATGAACATTTCCCAACGCTCCACACGCCGACTTTCTCCATTGCGCGGACTGAGCTGGTGACCTTACTTTCAATGGCTACTATAGGCGCAATGTGGTGTTTCGAAGCTCGGCAGGCCGATACTCTGTTCTTCACTACCAAGTCCGCCACCTTACACCAGCTCGACCGGTACAGCGCAGCGCTTGACCTTGAAAGTAGCACAGAGGGAAACGACGTTCGGCTGCACATCCTTCAAGCCTTGCTCCATCTCATCGTCGCTGGTACTTGGGGCTCGTCTCGGTTGCTTCGACAAGGACTGGGCCTTCAAAGCACTGCAGCCACGCTTGCTCGTGAGCTGGGTTTCCGGGAAAGGTCTCAATTCGAGAGATTGTCCAATTCGTCGAATTCTGTCTCAGAAAGATGGCACAGATGGGTGCAAGCCGAGACACGTCGCCGGTCCTTGCTCATGCTTTACTCTTACTTCAACGTCATGTGCCTTGCGTATGACATCCCGCCTTTGATCCTATCTTCAGAGATTCGACTCGATATGCCTGCCCATGTATCGCTTTGGACGGCAGAAACCGCACAGGAATGGAGTTCACTTTACGAGTCTGCTGGGGCGATGCCTCGAGTGTCGTTCCAAACTTGCATAGCTTCTCTTCTCGCACCAGCGTCGCCTTCCCTCCGGCAAGAGGGCGCATTCACGCCACTGGACAACTACATCACCATATTGGCGCTCTTGCAGCGAATCTTCTTCCTTCGGCAATCATGGACAGCACGAGCCTTCAATGTCGATCCACCTGCTGATGGCAGCGCGGCTGAGCTCCCAGAGACCTCCAATATGCGGACTGCTTTGCAGCGCTGGCAAGCCCGTTGGGAGAGGTCGCCTGATTCCATTGTCGAGTCGCCAACATGGACCGGTCCTATCCCATTCACCTCCACAGCGCTGCTTCGCTTGGCGTGGATTAGACTCTCTACGAATCTGGGTCCTTGCCGGAATCTCGCGAGCAGAGACCCAGAACTGATAGCAGATGCATTCTTCAAAGCCCCCAAAGTGCGTAGAAGCTCTCAGGTGACGATGCCAATCCTGCAGGCTGTGTATGCCCTTGCTGTACCGGTTCAGACTGGCGTTGAGTTTGTGGCCAGGGCACAAACTGTCTCTTGGAGTGTACAGCATTTCCTTTGCAACCTCGAATGTGCGATATTTCTAAGCAAATGGCTGGAAGAACTCGCAGTCACAGCAACGAAAGACCCACTGGCGCCTGACGAGCTGAAGCTAGTGGCTCTGATTCGATCAATGATGCGTGAGACGAGTCTGTTCCATGAGGACGATGAGTTCACACGACTGGTCTCAGAATCATCTGCCCCTTCAACTGACGCGACTCGAATGCTCGCAACCGCGGTGGCCAAAGTCTGGGCTAAGATCTTCCAGGGCACTTTCGCGTTTTCATTTGCTAACACTATTGGAGCGAGTCTACGAATATATGCTGATCGTATGGAGGGCGCAACCTCGAACACGACTTGATCATCTGAGACACAAAGCTTTCACGGCAAGAATAATTCAAACAACACCCTGCCAGAGCAGGCAATCAGTCGGAATTGAACATGTATCTCCGTTGCTGACTGTATCTCTCACCAACGCAGGCAGCAGTTTGAGGCACGGTCGCTCTAGTAGGGGGTGAGAGATTGGTCTCACATAAACTTTGGGTGTGAACAGAAAGACAAAGGCAGCCATTAATGGCGGCTGCTTTACAATCGAGACTGCGACCCCGCGGCGATCTGTCTAAGTCGCACAAGAACCTCGCTATCAACTTCCACCACGCCTTCGGCTCTTCTCTCCTCTCGCTGTCTGTGAGACCTCTGGAACGGCATTCTGACCGATCCCTTCGAGCCTGCTGCGCTCGGTGCTTCCGATACGGCACGCTTCATGGTCTCGACTTGTTCCTTGTACTCATCGACCGGTCGGAACATCTTCGGATCTATGGCGACAATGAAGAAGCCAAAGTCTGTCATTTCCGGTGGGAGCGCTGGCGATCCAGCCAGTACACCCAGCAATTGTACCGCCATGGCGAGACCGCTCCCTTTTGCGCCACCCCACACTGCCAGAGCACCGTCCAGTGCCTCTTGTGGGTCTGTAGTAGGCTCGCCGTCCGTATTGAAAGCACTATCCTCTGGTATCTTCTGGCCGAGGCGTCGGGCGAGCATGGCTTCGGCATGGATAATCTTCGACGTTCCAATGTCGTAGATGATGGGCACACCCTCTGTGGGAAACCCAATTGCGAACGGGTTCGTACCAACAAGAGGTCGATACGTGCCTTCTGGTGCTACCCATGGAGTCGTGTTGGACGCGATGATGGTCACTAGATCTTCTGCTGCTGCCATCTCCGCGTAGTATGACAACATGCCGGTGTAATACGTTCCGTGAGCACCGACGACCGCTACGCCGATCTTTTTGGCCTTTTCGATTACGAGCCGGGTAGCTGCATGGGCAACGATATAACCTAGCGTATCTTGGCCATCGATTTGCGCCGTTGCTGGACCATCTTTTACCACGCGGTACTCCTGAGCTGGTGGCTTTCCAGCGATCCGGTCGGCTATACTCAGCATTCGCGCAAGTCCTGCTACTCGAAAACCTCTAAGTTCTGTGTCGATGAGATGATGGCTGATGTTTGATGCATGGTCAGAGTTGTAGCCGAGTTTCTGAGCAACATCGCGCAGGAGCTGTTCTGCTTCTTCGATTGGAATAGTTGTTTTCGACTGATCCATGATGTGTTCAACGACTGCCGTAGGAGCCAATCGAGAGCGCAGACATTGATATTCTTCACAAATACAAAAGAAGAAGCACCGCATCAGTCATCTCACCTAATTCCCGGCACGCCACCCCCAGATCTGTCTCCACGGGTTGTGGGGTAGATTTGACTCCTGTGGAGTCGTGAGCCCCACGGTCAGGCTGAGGATGTTGGAGATATTGACCCCAACACATTGGTATGTTCCAGTGCATTGGCTCCCATTATGAGTTGTCGTACTATCTCGAACAGGAATCTGCAAGGTTCATCTTGGTCGAAATCTCTTAGTCCTGCTGCTGCTACCATCTGATCGGTATATTCCTATCACACGCCATGGAGCCTAAGTCGTCTCAAGAACTCATCGAGGACGTGTCGAGCAACGTCGAACGCAAAGATTACCCTCTCGTTATCGACAATGGTGTGGACGGGGCTCAAACAGGACCTTCAACATTCAGTGCAGTCGAAGAGAAGCAGATTCGACGCATTATGCGCAAAGTGGACGCTCGTCTCGTGGGCATGCTGGCATGCCTGTACATGTGGGCTTTCATTGACCGCTCTGCACTTGCGAACGTAAGGATCCAACTCCTGCAGAGTATCAACGACCAACCTGTTAGCTGACTGCTCTCGAAGGCCAACATCGCTGGAATGTCTCACGACCTTGAGCTGAATGTTTCAAACCGCTACTCTGTGGTTGCCATGATCGTACGTTAAACACCTGGGATAGTCGTGCGAGAGACTGATCTGACATCTTAGTTCTTCGTCGGATACATCCTCATCGATCTACCCACGAACTACCTCGTGAGCAAGGTCGGCGCGACCCTTTGGATACCGAGTATAGTCTGGTGCGTCTGGTTACAGATCATTCGTCAAACAAGCCGTCATTGCTAACGAATGTCTGCAGCCTTTGGGGGTACGGCTGCTTCTTGAGCGCGCCATTAGTCCCGACTGACGACTGATCCAGCGTCATCACAATTGGCCAAGGTTTTGTGCATTCTTGGGGTGCTCTATTAGGTGAGTTGGAGCTACGAGGCGCCTCTTGCTCGGCTCGATACCCTCCTGGCTGACGAGTGGATAGCCTGCCGTTTTCTCCTAGGCCTCTGCGAAGGTGGCCTCATACCTAGTGCCATCTACCGTAAGTAGTAGAAATACGGTCCGCTAAATAAATGGAGTCTGACAACAAGAGAAAGTCATTGGTGAATGGTACACGCGCTACGAAGCGCACGCGAGGTTCGTTGAACGTCAGTGAGTTTGTATACTTGACTGCCTGCTGATACTTCGCAGGATAGCAGCTTTCTATGTCATCGTAAGGCACGACAAGAAGGATCAAGAACGAGGCTGACGTTCATCCAAGGGCATTACGGCCACCGGACTCTCTGGTCTCCTTGCGTATGGTATCGAGAAGATGGAGGGCACTGCCGGGATTGCAGGCTGGAGTTGGATATTCATCATTGTGAGGCCGTGAAGCGGTCCGTATTTTGGCGCATAACTAATGGCCGGACGCAGGAGGGTATCGCGACCTGTGCTTGCGGACTAGTTGCCTATGTCGTTCTCTTGGAGCTTCCTGATAAATGTATGATCTCCCAAAGACGACATGGCTATGCTGACACTGACTTACTTTACATCAGCTACGACCCGCACCATACTTCGTCTTCCAGCGTTCCTTACGGAAAGTGAGGGTGCATTGATAAAGAGGCGTCTTGAAAACGACCGCGGAGAACTCGAAATGACAACGCCCACCTGGAAGAGCATGCTGAAGTCGGCGGCGGACTGGAAGGTTTGGGAGTTCTCCCTATATGTGCTGCTAAACGTACTGATTACGGTCCGCTTATTCTGGAGCTTGTGCTGATACCGGAGACAGAACACTGCGCTCTACGCATTCTCCTACTTTCTTCCGATCATCCTCCACCAAGGCTTGCACTATTCGACGGCGAAAGCACAGCTGTTTACATTCCCTCCTTACGCTGTTGCTGCAGTTGTGAGTAAACCCCTGACGCTACAAGCTATGTGAGCTGACTTGTACCAGTGGATCATGTTCGTGGCCTGGCTATGCGATAAGTTTCATCTGCGAGGCCCATTCATGATCTTCAACTGCTGTCTATACACCATTGGCACTTCTCTGTAAGTGCTGAGTCCCATTTATCCCCTCAAGTGTCTAAAAAGCTGACCGTAAAAATCAGAATGGCCTTCCACGACAACGTCCACGTGAGATACGGCGGAGTGTTTTTAGGCGTCATCGGCATCGCAGGCAACGTGCCCTCGAATTTTGCATACGCGCACAACAATATCGGTACGTACTCCTAAATGCCATCTAAAAGCTCCCTCCACAACTAACATGAACGATACAGTCGGACGGCCAAAACGTGCCCTCTGTGCGGCACTCATGACCATCGGCGGAGCGGTTGGAGGGATCATCTCAGGCAACATCTTTCAAGCACAAGACGCTCCTGTCTACCGCACTGGAATCATCATTTGTCTTGTTTTCCAAGGTCTCAATGTGGTGTTGATTGCGAAGAACTTTTTGATCTTTGGTATGAGGAATCGACAGGCTGAGAAAAGCGGACTGCTTTTGGAAGGCTCGGTGGGGTTTCGGTATACGTATTAGATGGGGAAGTTTTTGGCAAGGTTGTGGTTGCATGTGGTTTTGATCATGTTGCCGTTGGAATCACGTACCGTAAATATGACTCGGGGGGGATACAGTAGCGCCTGTTCACTGGAGAAAGGATAGCCACCCGTCGACAGGTGGTAATGGTGCGGTATATGTCATTCACTCGCTGTCTATCACATGTTATTACGTCATTGATCATACTGTGAAGTGAGAAGAGATGTGGGGCCAATACTAAACCTGACCTGTAGTAGGAAGTGAGGCTTGCGGTAAGGTAGTAATTGAGTGCCAGAGTCATAACTACAGTGAGGTAAGAGTGTAACTGAAAGTGAGGGTTGTGATGAACTTTGAGTTGAAGGTAGAAGTGAGCGCTAGAGTAAGGGCAACAATAAGGTCAGAAACAAGGTTCAAAGTGAGGTCTGTAGTGGGCTCTGAACTAAATCCAAACATGAAGTCTGGAAACCCCAAATCACAGCCTAGCAACCAACTCCCGATTGTCCCCCCGTCTAGCAGCGTGCTCACCAGCAATCCTCGCATAGACCGCCGACCGAAGTAAGGAAGCACCCGCCGCATAGCCAAAGTAGAAACCCCCCGTCATCTCGCCCGCAGCGTACAAGCCCGGCATAACGTTCCCTTCATTGTTCATGACGCAGGCAGACTGGTCCGTTTTGATCCCTCCAAAAGTGAACGTGATGCCGACCGTCACTTCATAGGCGACGAAAGGGGGCTTGTCGATCTTCTGCGCCCAGTGGGATTTTTTCGGCGAGAGGCCTTCTTTCGTGCATCGACCGTCTTTTTGGTAGGGATGGAAGGGGGTCGATTCGTCGGGGACCGCGGCATTGAAGTCGTCCACAGTCTTGTTGAGGCTTGATGGCTCGATACCGAGCTTCTCAGCGAGCCCCGAAATAGTGTTGGCTTCTATCCGCGTCCCATGAGACAAGTAACGAGGCTCGAGGTACTTGACCGTTTTCTGATCGAGGATCTGGAACGCTTTGGCGTCTTTCTCCTTCGCTAGGGCGGCGCCGATTTTGGAGTAGATGAGACTGGTCTCGTCTTCGCCTTCGTCGACGAAACGTTGCCCAGCGGTGTTGACCATGATGCAGTATGGGAAGGCGTAGCGCTCCCATGCGTCTAGTGATTCGAAGTTGCCGACTTTGGGCGTGTTGATGTCTAGGGGTGCGCAGTGGTAGCCGCCCCAGTGGCCTTGAGCCTGGGCTCCTGCGGCGATGCTTTGCTCCAGCATTCGACCTGTGTTGAAGCGGGTGCCTCGGACGATGGCTAGCTCAGTGCCTTCGCCTAGGTATTGTCGACGCATTCGTGGATTGGCTTCGAATCCGCCGCAGGCTAGAATGACTCTGCCGTAGAAACGGTCGAAGCCCATGTTACGGCGAACGGTGATGCCGAGGACTTGATTACCCTTGACGATCAAGTCATGCGCGGGTGACTCGTAGAAGACTTTGATATTAGTCTTCTCCACAGCTGCCCACACCGCATCGGTCAACCCTCGACCATTATCACGGTTGATGACAGGAACGCCGGGATAGAGATTGACTCGCTGCCCCTTTTCTGCTTTCCGAGGAACGAACAAGTCAAAAGGCAGCTCGAAAGGAGTTCCATGCCCAGCCAGCCATTGCACCGTGGGATACCCACGCTGGATCAAAGTCTTGATCTCGTCTCGATCATGTCGACCGCCTGACTTCTTGAGCATGTCCTCTTCGAACGTTGCTGCTGTGTAGGGTCCTATTTCAGCCCCGTCGAATCTCTCCAATGCCTTGGCGTCAAGCAGTGGCTTGAGGTGCTCTCTGCCTTCGTGCACGAATCGCCATACTGTTCCTGCGAAGCGACTGTTCCCTCCACGCTCATCCCTCGGCGCAGCTTCCACAATGGCTACTCGAGCTCCATTCTCATAAGCAGTGAGAGCCGCTATGCACGCGGTCATGCCGCCGCCAACCACGACGACGTCAAAGTTGTGGTTGTTCGACATTGCGAATTAGAGCAATGACCGTGAGTCGCAACATAAACAACGAATTGCATTCACCATCGTCGAATCGGTCGATCAAGCATTCGTTGTCGAATCCGTTGGAGAGCTGGATGGGATTGTGTGGGGTGTTGGAGACGAAGCCCTTCCAACGCCTCCATCGCCAGGGATCTCACCCACTGAGCCCCAACATGATATTCCTCCCCACCTCTTTATATCCGACCATGCAGCCATTGCCAATGTCCCCGCGCTGGTAAGACCCCACAGCATGGAGACCGTCACATGAGCGCCATCTCGAAGAGCTCAACGACCGGGGTGTAGCTGCAGTGACTTGACAAGATCCCACTTCTGGTCTTGCGAAAACCTCAAAGACCATTCGCCGTGCACTAAACAATAGCTAGCCATGGAAACGACATCCACCACTCCGTCTGGATATGGGTTCATCGGACTGGGAAACATGGGCTTCGGCATGGCGCTCAACCTTCGCCGTAAAATGCCCAAAGATTCCACGCTCAGTGTATGCGAGTTGGACGAGGGTCGGAGGAAGACTTTCAAGGAGCAAGCGAGTGCGTTTGGGCTGGTAGACGTTCTCGACTCACCGAAGGAGCTTGCCAGTGTTTCTGTATTTCTCCTCAATCACTTGAAGGTAGACACAGCCTGACAAATTTGCCTCTAGGACGTGATCCTTACTTCTCTACCATTCGCCAAAGCAGTCTCTGATGTCTTCGAAGACCCAAGCACCGGTCTCCTGGCCGGATCACCTAACGGTTCCGACAAACTCTTCATCGATCTTTCGACGATCGAAGTCTCCGCGGCGCTCGCAGTGGGTGACGCTGTGGCAAAGTCCGAAGCAGGCGTTTTCATCGACGCTCCGGTTTCAGGAGGGATTCCAGCTGCTGACAACGGCACACTTTCCCTCATGGTTGGTGGTCGAAGAGAAGATTTTGACAGGGCGCTTCCGGTCTTGGAGACGATTGGGAGGAAAGAGTCGATCTTCTACTGTGGGAAAGCTGGTGCTGGGTTGGCGGCGAAGCAGATTAACAATTATATTGCGAACGTGAGCTTTTTGGCGCTGGGTGAAGGTCAACATATGCTCGCCATTGTCTTGCCGATTATATATGCTAACCGACATGGTCTCAAGGTATGAACACTGGGATTCGATACGGGCTTGACCCAAAAGTTTTAGCAGGTATTTTGCCCAGTTCGGATTCTGAAGAGAGCCAGAAAGACTGACGGCTGTCACGAGACATCATCAACACCAGCAGCGGCATGTGCTGGAATTCCCTCCACATGAACCCCGTCAAGGGCGTACAGCCTAATTCATCAGCATCTAGGAACTTTGAAGGGGGTTTCAAGACCGAGCTCGCTCACGACGTGACTTCTATGGCTGTGCAGCTCATGAACGACGTGGGAGCAAAACATGTCTTGGGTAATGTTATCAAGGATGTGTATGATCGGGCGATAGAGAGTCCGCATTGCAAAGGAAAAGAGTGCAGGAGCATATATCGGCTGCTTGTCGAGGATGACGGGAAGGGATTGGGTACCACGAAGATAGAGTGATAGTGTATCTTGTCTTTGTTGGTTGGTGTCACCTGATCTTCTTGTCTGCGTCAGTTCAATCAATGTGCGCATCTTCAGGGCTCTATTGGTGCGGCTGTAGACGTACCACAACCAGAGCTGAAAGGATGGCTTCTCCCTGACTCCACAAGAACGACTGATGTTCTCCAAGGATTTGGGGTGGTGTGGGGTCAAGCATCTACAAGAGGATTGTAGACAGTAGTACTATCCTCCCATTAGTCTTCCAAAACGAGTCGTGGTTTCTGTACACTTGCAGCCATGGGCAGCACCGGCGACGATATACACACCCTACCGCCACCAGCGAAAGACCAAGTCTACGTCAAAGTCGCAGCGCTCCATGGAGGGTTCCTAACGCTGCCTGAAAAGCTATTCGTGTCGAACCCCGAGCCCGACAAAGCCGCGACGGTACCTTCTCTGTGTTTCTTGATCGAACATCCTTCTACCGGAAAACATCGTCCACATCGTATTGTCTTCGATCTCGGCCTTAAACGGAACGCAAACGATTATGTCGAAGGGATGCGCCACCATATCCAAAATCGTCAACCTATCATTCACCTTCCAGATGCGCGGGCCAGTCTTCGAGCGGGTGGTTTGGGTGCGGCGACGGATATCGATACCGTGGTTTTGAGTCATATACACTGGGATCATGTTGGCACACCGTCAGACTATTCGCGGGCGATGTTCGTGGTCGGGAGTGGTACATTCCATGCTCTTGAGCACGGTGTACCACACTATCCCAGCGAGATGATGGAGGTGGACTTGCTTCCAGAGGGTCGATCACTTGAATTACCACCGGTGCCATCATCTCAGCACAAGGCATTCGCAGCGCCGAAAGAGCAGCAGAATCCACAAACCTGGGACCGGCTCGCTGATACGGTGGACGCAATCGACTTCTTTGGCGACGGAAGCATGTATATTGTGGACAGCCCCGGTCATATCCTTGGCCATCTCAACGCACTGCTGCGGGTGAGTCCAGACAAATGGATATTCCTGGGAGGAGACTGTGCACACGACCGAAGATTGATTACCGGAGAAATGGACATCGCCGTGTACAGTGATGGGTGTGGAGGAGTCCGCAGTGTGCATTCCGACTTGCCGACCGCGCGCCAAACGTTGTCCAGCATTCGCAAGTTGCTTGCATTGAATGAAGATTCGGTGGAGTGGGTGGTGGCCCATGATGGAAATTGGGCGGCTGAAAATGCGCATCGCTTCTACCCGGGTTACATGTAGAATGGCGGTTAGGATGAGCAATGACTTAGATATGCACCTAAGTACATCATCAAACGAATATCCAAGCGAGGCCTTGAGGGAGGGAGGTGAAGTCGAGACTAGATTAAGCTTTGGAGCGTAGATTACCTAGTTTGTCAAATGTGGAAGTAGCGAGCACTGAACGAGCCGCGCGAGTGATCCGCATATGATGACTGTTTCAAGTGAATGAACACGATGAACACGAGCACGTGCGTGAGTGTAGATTGTGTCGCACAAAGTGGTGGGGTGATACATTTCGCCAGGTCTGGCCGATGAACTCTTCTCAGCACAAATTGTCTCTCAATTAGTAACCGCTGCATCGGTTGTTGAAGCTCGACTTCAGCGCAAAGTTGATTGTCCACGTGATGGGCAGGGCAGACCTGGTCTCAAGAATTCAGCATGCTGACATGCCCATTTGTTCTCTCTAGACCTCGCCCCTCTCTTCATAGCGCACACTCTTGCCGGAGGACGCCTTCATCAATGTACGGCCGGATGTTCCCACGATACGAGATGCCACGACGGAGCCTAGGCCGCTCCAAGCCAGTCCGCCCCTTGGCCTCATGTTGTTTCGCAGCGGCACAGGGGCGGAGGCCCGCCGTGAAGAGGTTGGCGAGATGGTCTCGCGGTGGCACCACACCAGGATACGGCGGTCGTCAAAGACGGCAGAAGAAGGCGTCGAAGGCCAACGATGGAGAAATGGGCGATGGGCGCGTGTGCCAGGTAATACCGCTGGACGGCGGCGATTGGGGCTGGGCGACCGCCGTCGACGCAGGTACAGGAGGCTAAGTGCGGGAACGAGCAAGGGCAGGAAGAGCGCTGAACATGAAACACCTGCAGACTTCGCGTGCCACGGTATCGCGACTCTCCGACCTTTAACACTGACGCAGGGCGCCTCTCTGCTCCGTTTCACTCCTCGACGTGAAGCCCGTCGTTATAGCTGCGTTGTTATACATCCTCTTGGCGGCCCAGCAGTCCGCCATCTTCCTCTCCTTTCGCCAACCCGGTCGACGAACAATTACCCAGCTGCTGTCGAAGTTCTACCGCCCCCGCCGTCCTCAGGCTGAGCCACCGAAGTCTGCCAATCCGCTGCCAACCGGAATCGATAAGAAGTTGACGTCAGCCTCCGTTGCCGCGTCTGCATCTCATCTTGCTGCTCCTTTAAGATTGCGCGTGGTCCAGCCGCCTCGCGCTAGCGCCACTCCACCCCCGAATCACTTGGATTCAACACCACCCACAACCCATTGTCACCAGCTTATGACAACAATGATAATGGAACAATGAGTTTTCTTTGCCGCGACAATCGAAAATATCCGCTCTTTGATCGTTTGGCTTTGAATCATTCAATACGTGCGATGCTTCAAAACCGGGCGACTTCCCGCTCTATTCAATGAAAGTTTTTGGACCAAACGACGTTATTCACGCAGCACCGACTTTCGCTACACTCGCAACACCGCACCCGACCGAACAACCATCGCTGCTAGCCGGCGCTACGATTTGCATTTTACGGCAATTTGGTCTTTGTCCACTGACAGTGGAACGCATCCACATTCTTGTCCCGCTTCAGGAAAACCGCCGTCGATCAAAGCACAGACTCCCCTGAAGGCGCTTTGTTACTCCCAATCTCAACGTCGCGCTGGCCGCGATGCATTCTCTTCACCTTCACCACCACAACAGCATACATGGGCCTGATGCCGGGCACATCATGGCACCTCGCGACCCATTACCCGCGCCCGATCCTCTTCCAAACGCCATTCCGATACCTGCTCCCGTAGGCGACTACGGCACCCAGCTCAACCTCACCACCGCCGCGAATCCTTTCAGCCATGGCTTGACGGGCGTCAACCAGGGCCTGAACTATCTATTCGTCTACACGCTGGTCTTCTCTTTCCTGGTGTTGCTGCTCCTCACCCTCTTCTACCGATGGATGCTCATGGTGAGAGCCCATCTGCGGCATCTGCTCAGCATGGGCCGTGAAGCCGATCAAAGATATTGGATGTACAACCACACACGATTTTGGCCCAGAGTCAAGAAATACCTGCTCTACGCACCACTCTTTCGAAACCGACATAATCAGGAGATCCAACTCTCTCAAGCCGTCACCATTGGCACTTTGCCGTCGCGATACCACACCATTCTTCTCCTTGTGTACTTGGCTTCGAATGCCGCCTATTGCCTGGTTCTGGACTGGAGCCTGGAACACAATGCGGTCATTGCAGAATTGCGAGGAAGATCAGGCGTGCTGGCTGCGCTGAACCTCATACCAACGTTTCTCTTCATGATGCGCAATAATCCTTTAATACCGCTGTTGCGCGTTTCTTACGACACATTCAACCTTCTCCACCGTTGGTGCGGCAGGATGGTCATCTTCGAGAGCATCATCCACACTATCATGTGGGCCGTCAACGCCTATGAAGCTGGCGGATCCAAACAGCTTGGAGTCTCACTGGAGACGTCGCTGAGTTATCGATGGGGCATGGTGGGCACAGCCATCTTTACATTCATCGGAATTGTTTCGGTTGGACCAGTCCGGCATGCTTTCTACGAGACATTCCTCAACGGACATCGAAGTCTGGTTCTGGTCGGAATGATCGGTGTCTATATCCATCTAGATGCGGCCGGGCTACCACCACTACCTATGGTACAAGTCAGTCTTGCATTCTGGGTCTTTGAATGGCTGTGGCGAATCTCGAGGATCATCTACCACAACGCGAGCCGCAAGCGAGGCCTTACTCGGGTCACGGTTGAATGGCTACCAGCGGAAGCATGTCGAGTGACGTTCGAGATCAGGCGGCCTTGGAAATTCACGCCAGGCTGTCACGTTCACGCGTTCATCCCAGCCCTGGCTCTTTGGTCCAGCCACCCGTTCTCAATTGCTTGGGCAGAGAACCGACCCAAGAATCCGCCGATGGAGATCGAAATGGAGAAGCTGGCCCCCGTAGAAATGGCCTTCACCACCGAGTCCGCGCGGAGACCCATGGCAACCTCTCGAGCATCACAATACTCGAGGAAGAGCGTCAGTTTGGCTGCCATGGCCAATGCAGCTGAGGCGGCGCACAAACCGGAAGACAACAATCTGGCGCTGCCCCGCGAATCCGGCGTCACCACAATATCTCTCATCGTACGAGCACGGACAGGGATGACGCGGAAGATGCACGACAAGCTGGTGAAACAAGACAAAAAGCCATTCATCACTTGGGGAGCGATCGAAGGCCCTTATGGAGGACACGATTCGCTCTCGTCGTACGGCACTGTCATTCTCTTCGCTGGCGGCGTTGGCATCACACACATGATTGGACACATCAACCATCTCATGCTCCAGTACCAGACTGGAATGAGCAGTACGCGCAAGATTCTTCTTGTGTGGTCAGTACCCAACACAGAAGCATTGGAATGGGTCCGCGCTTGGATGGACCAGATTCTCAGGATGGAGGGCCGAAGAGAGGTTCTTCGAATCCAGCTGTTTGTGACCAAACCCAGGCATAGGGGCGAAGTCGTCTCCAGCACAGGAAGCGTCCAGATGCTGCCCGGCAGATGCAATCCAGAAACCATCATCAGAAGGGAGGTTCCTGAACGGATAGGATCCATTGGAGTGCAGGTGTGCGGGCCCGGTGCATTCTCAGATGCCGTGAGATCAGCCTGTCGGTCAGTCGTGACTGATTGCTCGCTTGATTTCATCGAGGAGGCGTTCACGTACTAGGCAGCAAATCTTGCGCACCTCGTACCCAGATCACGATGTTTACGGCGGCACTGCTTGTTTTTCAGAAGCGCGATGATACCCCCACTGCATAGCGGAAAATTGTACATAGACTTGCATGATCGAAAGAAGTTCCATTGTGTTGAGAAAATACACGTACCCGTTTCCTATAACTTGTAAGTTTACCTTATATCCAAGGGACCTGTAGAGTCTCCCCGTTTGGCATCAACACCATTGCTTGCAAGAGCGTCAAGACGGCATGGTCAGACTTCGATTCTCGGGGATGCCGTGGCCTTTATGTTCTCGTAGCCGTTGTGCGTAGCAGATATTGTGTGGAGGTGATGTCAGATTCAAGCTTCGCTGCCCTGCAGGCGCTCTGGCGTTGCCGAATCATCATGTGTCGCAGATATCGGCCAGCCAGGCACAGGGCACGAGGGGCGGGCGACTGATCTTCAATCGATGCATTCGCTTCTTCCTTCTCCTGTCGACGTTGCATCGTACTGTTCGGCCCTTACATGCGCGCGCTCGTATCGCCACAGAGCTTGCGCCGCTTGACGTTCCCTCGTATTCGCGCCAAGCCATCGACGTCTGCTGGCGCGAAGACGACGTGTATCTCGTGCGGCCACCCAGGCGCTGCGACTCCCCGGCGGATGGCATGATACAACCTGAACAGACATGGCGGACGGCAATCTGGAGCTGCAGGCGCGACTGCAGCAGCTCGACCATGAGCTGGAAGAGGGCGACATCACACAGAAAGGATACGAGAAGAGGCGAACGATGATCCTGTCGCAGTACTTGACCAAGGGACAACTGGAACAGGCGGGCCTGAACGTCAATGATGGAGGGAGCATGTACTCGGCCGAGGGCAATGGGCATGGCAGAATGAGCAGCTATGGCAGTATACCGGCAGGTCCATTCACGCAAGACTACAGTTCATACAGCGAGGGACAGCATGGCCAGCACGAGGAGGGACAGATGCCAGGAGCATTGACGCCGGGATATGGCGGCCCTCCAAGTCAGGTTGCGAGGTTTCAAGAGCAGCAGTTGGGTATGCGGCCACCGGGACAACGGGAGTCGACGATTGGAAGCGGCTTGCGACCTGTCACGCCAGAGCGACCCGAGAGTAGCCAGGGCAGCAGGTACAGCTCTTCAAATCCAGGGACGATGGTCAACTCGGACTATGCCTTCAACCCAGAACAGAAATCACCGGGCGGTCAAGGGTGGGCCACACCCGAGCCATCCAGCCGGATGAGCACGATGCTGGACTCTCAGCAGGGCTATTTTTCCGACTTTACTGGCCAGCAGATGGAGGACCATAGGCCTCGCGAGAGCTATGGCGGACCTCAACGATATAGCATGGGAGAGGCGTTTTCTCCTACTGCCATGATCCCACCTCCTCTCGCACGCGATGACCTACCTATTACACATATACACCAACTTCCCCTCGAACCTCGTGATGTTCCGTTCGCCGTATACGATCCGCACAACAACAACATTCCCATGTCCAAGTTTGATAACATTGGAGCTGTACTTCGACATCGGGGGAAGATGCAGGCGAGGCAGCCGGCGTATTGGGTGCTGGACCCCAAGGGCAAAGAGACGGCTTCGATCACATGGGATAAATTCACGTCTCGGGCTGAGAAAGTTGCGCAAGTCATCAGGGACAAGTCGAATCTATATCGTGGGGATCGCGTGGCTCTGGTCTATCGCGACACGGAGATCATTGAGTTTGCGATTGCGTTGATGGGCTGCTTCATCGCGGGCGTAGTGGCAGTGCCAATCAACAATGTCAACGACTATCAGAAGTTGTCATTGCTTCTCACGACGACCCAGGCGCATCTTGCTCTGACGACTGACAACAACCTGAAAGCTTTCTCACGAGATATTTCAAACCAGCGACTAAAATGGCCGACGGGCGTGGAATGGTGGAAGACGAATGAATTCGGTTCATACCACCCGAAGAAAAAGGACACCGATACGCCTCTTCAAGTACCGGATCTGGCCTACATAGAGTTTTCGCGAGCACCGACAGGCGATCTTCGAGGTGTCGTGCTGTCTCACAGAACGATCATGCACCAAATGGCCTGTCTTTCCGCCATGGTCTCGACAATACCGGTCTCAGAGCACGTTGACACGTTCTCCTCTACACTTCGAGCGTCTGATGGGACATTTGTGGTGCCTCGACAGGGCAGACACGAAATCATCATGTCTTACCTTGACCCTAGAGAAAGCTGTGGCTTGATCTTGGGTGTACTTCTGGGTGTATATGGAGGTCATACAACAGTATGGTTTGAAAGCAAGACTGTGGATACTCCTGGAATGTACGCCCATCTCATATCGAAGTACCGAGCGACTGTCATGGTGGCAGATTATCCTGGACTGAAGCGCGCGGCGTACAATTACCAACAGGACCCCATGGCAACGCGAAACTTCAAGAAGAACATGGAGCCGAACTTTGCATCTGTCAAGATCTGTCTCATCGACACATTGACTGTGGACGCGGAGTTTCATGAGATCCTGGCTGATCGATGGCTAAAGCCCATGCGCAATCCTCGAGCAAGAGACCTGGTGGCACCGATGCTTGCCCTTCCCGAGCATGGTGGTATGATCATATCGGTGCGCGACTGGCTCGGCGGCGAGGAACGTATGGGTTGTCCACTTACCATCCAAGAGAACGAGGAGGATAGTGACGATGGCGGGAATAGTAGTCCTACAACCGCGAATGGCTACACGAGCCTGCTGGACGGTACTAACAGCGAAAAGAAGAAGCAAAAAGCACGCAAGCGGCATAGATCAGAACTGAGCGAGGTCTTGCTTGACAAGGAAAGTCTGAAGACCAATGAGGTTGTTATTATCGCCATGGGAGAAGACGCACGAAAACGAGCAAACGAGCCAGGAACTGTGAGAGCAGGTGCTTTTGGATACCCCATCCCTGACGCTACACTGGCCTTGGTCGATCCCGAGACGAACCTGCTTTGCGCGCCGTACACGGTTGGAGAGATCTGGGTTGATTCTCCTTCGCTCTCGGGTGGCTTCTGGGCATTGCCAAAACACACGGAGACCATTTTCCACGCCCGCCCGTATCGATTTGTGGAAGGTAGTCCCACCCCGGTCTTGGTCGAGCCTGAGTTCCTTAGGACTGGATTGCTAGGCTGCATCATCGAGGGCAAGATTTTCGTCCTAGGGTTGTATGAAGACCGGATACGACAACGGGTTGAGTGGGTCGAACATGGATCTCATGAGGTGGAGCATCGATACTTCTTTGTGCAGCACCTTGTCGCCAGCGTGATGAAGACAGTACCGAAGATCTACGACTGCTCTGCCTTTGATGCGCATGTGAATGGAGAGTACCTACCTATCATCCTGATCGAGACCCAAGCAGCCAGTACTGCGCCGACGACGACAGGCGGACCACCCCGTCAGCTGGATATACCCTTTCTGGACTCGCTCAGTGAACGAGTGATGGAGGTGCTGTATCAAGAGCACCATCTCCGCGTTTACTGTGTGATGATGACAGCGCCGAACACACTGCCACGAGTCGTGAAGAACGGCCGACGAGAAATAGGAAACATGCTTTGTCGGAAAGAGTTCGATAACGGCAATCTGCCCTGCGTACACGTCAAGTTTGGCGTCGAACGGGCAGTGCAGAATCTACCTCTTGGAGATGATCCTGCTGGTGGTGTGTGGTCGCCGATGTCCAGCCAGGTTCGACAAGACATGCTGGCTATGCATTCTGACAAGCAATACTCGGGTGTTGATCACAGAGAAGTGGTCATCGACGATCGAACGAGTACACCTCTGAACCAGTTCAGCAATATCCACGACCTGATGCAGTGGAGGGTATCCAGACAATCCGACGAACTTTCTTACTGCACCATCGATGGCAGAGGCCGCGAAGGCAAAGGCATCAACTGGAAGAAATTCGACCTGAAGGTTGCCGGCGTGGCCATGTACCTCAAAAACAAGGCGAAGGTCAAGCCAGGCGATCATGTTATGCTCATGTACACGCACTCGGAGGACTTCGTCTTCGCCGTCCACGCCTGCATATGCCTCGGAGCTGTCGCCGTGCCCATGGCCCCGATCGACTCGAACAGACTTAGTGAGGATGTTCCAGCTTTGCTCACCATGATTGCAGACTTCAGAATCCGCGCCATCCTCGTCAACGCCGATGTCGACGCGCTTATCAAGCAGAAGGCAGTATCTCAGCATCTGAAGCAGTCAGCGCTGATATTGAAGGTTTCCATGCCATCGGTTTACAACACGACCAAGCCGCCGAAACAGTCTCATGGGTGTAGGGAACTCGGACTGACGATTCGGCCGGCTTGGATCGCTCCGGGGTATCCTGTGGTTATTTGGACGTACTGGTCGCCGGATCAGAGACGGATTGCGGTGCAGCTTGGGCATAATACACTCATGGCTCTTTGCAAGGTCCAAAAGGAGACATGCCAGATGACTTCCACGCGCCCTGTGCTTGGATGCGTCCGAAGTACTATGGGGATTGGCTTCTTGCACACCTGTCTGATGGGCGTGTTCCTGGCTACTCCGACTTATCTGGTCTCGCCGGTTGACTTTGCTGGCAACCCGAATGTCTTGTTCCAAACTCTTGCGCGATACAAGATCAAAGATACATACGCGACAAGCCAGATGTTGGATCATGCCATTGCACATGGCGCAGGAAAGGGCGTACAGCTGCACGAGCTGAAGAACCTAATGATCTCAACCGATCAAAGACCCAAGGCTGATGTCTACCCACGGGTACGGCAGGCGTTCGCGCACTCCGCTCTCGATCGAACAGCGATCAACACCATCTACAGCCATGTGCTCAACCCGATGGTCGCCAGTCGCAGCTACATGTGCATTGAGCCGATCGAGCTGTACCTCGAACCTACTGCTCTTCGACGAGGGCTCATCGTGCCTGTGGATCCAGATACAGAGCCGTTTGCACTGCTTGTGCAAGATTCAGGTATGGTACCCGTCAGCACGCAAATAAGCATCGTCAACCCTGAGACAAATCGACTCTGTCTTGTCGGAGAGTACGGTGAGATCTGGGTACAGTCAGAAGCCAATGCGCACGCATTCTATGGCACGAAGGATGCGTTCGATGCGGAGAGGTTCAACGGACGGACTGTCGATGGCGACCCTGGCGTACGATATGTCCGCACAGGCGATCTTGGTTTCTTGCATAGTGTCAGCCGGCCTATTGGGCCTGGTGGCAACTTGGTGGAGATGCAAGTTCTGTTTGTGTTGGGCGGGATTGGCGAGACGTTTGAGGTCAATGGGCTTCAGCATTTTCCGATGGACGTTGAGGCGAGCGTGGAGAAATGTCATCGGGCGCTCGTGAGGGGTGGATGGTAAGTTGCTGAATGAACTTCGAGTGGGAATTCTTACTGACATCTTGGTAGTGCCATCTTCCAGGCTGGCTCCCTCCTCGTTCTCATTGCTGAAGTGAGAACACGAGCATTCCTTGCCTCGCTGGTCCCAATCATTGTCAACACTGTCCTCAACGAACATCAATTGGTCCTCGACATCGTTGCCTTCGTAGCGCTAGGCGATTTCCCACGATCTAGATTGGGAGAGAAGCAACGCGGCAAGATTCTCGCCAGCTGGGTCAGCAGGAAGATGCGAACAATCGCCCAATTCAGCATACGAGATCCCGATGCCGAAGGCAGCGTAGGCACCGTCGTCCCCGAAGAAGCCCTGCAAAGAAGAGGCAGCGGCCAAAGCGGAGCCGTCGGCGGACCCAGCAGTCTCCGCAGAGGCGAGAGCGCCCTCCGCCACTTGGAGAGCATAACCCACCTCCCCGTCGCCGAAGAACACCCTCACATGGAAGGCGACCCGCTCACCATCGACACCCGCTCCAAAGCCCCCACCATCGCCGAAACCGTCTACCCCGAACAAGGCCACCGCAACGACGACACCCCCACCAACGAAACCCCTCGCCCCTTGAACCTCAACACGAGCTTGGACTACTCCCCCGCCGCGCAATACGCCGACGTCGTGGAGGACTACCACCACCCTCGCGCGAACTGGGACGACTATGGGCAGTATGACGAGCACAGCCAACCGGCGCATGGATACCCTGATTATCCCGCTCAAGGCGGCACGCAGCTGGGCTATACACCCGCCGCGGACGACTCGCCGATCGATATGCCTGCGCCGCTGGGCGGGCTGAGGGTTATGAATCGGACTAGTGCGGCGGAGGATGATTGGGGGGAGGATGCGTTGAGGCAGTTGAATCTTGGGAAGTGATTGCGAAGTGAAGGTGGTGTGTACTTCTTTCGGGTTTCGCAGTGCATGAGCATAGCGTTTGTATAGCATTGGAGGGCGGGGAGATTTTGGCTTGTATGTGTTTGCAAGGTTGAGAGGCGTGACACGTTCACCGTGCCGTCTCAAACAGCATGGCGATGCGATACGACGAACGAACGAAAAAGATACCTCTTTTGTTGTTGGATTTTTTGGATATGTGATGAACGAATTGGTCATGCTGGGCTTTGCCTTGGTTCTCGTCCTGCCTCAAGCTGTGCTGCCTCGAGTGAGACGCCAGAACGCCCATTCTTTGAACTAGTCACTCTCATATCCCTCAATCATACCTATCTACTTCACAATCGTCCGCCCCGTAGTCGTCCGCCCCGTAGTCGTCCGCCCCGTAGTCATCAGCTCCGTGGTCGTCAGCCTCGTTGTCGTCCCTCCTATCATCGTTTGCTTCACGGTACTCCTGGAGCTCATACTCTTGGGGCTCGTACTCCTGGGGTTCATACTCCTGCTGCTCACAATCCTGCCCGTCATACTCCTCCCTCCCACCCCCCTCCCTCTCATACTCCTCTCTCGCCCTCGCAACACGTTCCTCATGCTCATGCTCTCTCATCTCATTAAGAATCTGCTTGCTCTCCTGTACATCCTCATCATTCCACACTGCGACAGGCACTGTTAGCATGCGTTCTCTCAATCGTTACGATCAGAAGGGAGACGTACTCTTGTGGCCATAGGAGTGCATGAAGTTCTGACGTCCGCCGTAGTCCTTGGTGATCTCGTAGTTGGAAGGGTATGGGACGGAGGATGGGTCGAATGGTGGGCGGTCGTTTGTGGAGGTTTCGTTGGCGGATGTGGTGCTGGAGGTTGCTTTGTTGGTATAGGTATTGGATGGGGCGTTGTTGGTGGTTTCGTCGGGCATGATGGCCTGGAGGTTGTATGGTAGTGTCTGGAAAGTTGCCTGATGAGCAGAAGATAAAGAAGAAGCAAGGGAAGATTGAGAGATGCACTTTTTATCAATCACTGCAGCAAAGTGCGGTGAAACAACAACAAACTCTCCCCATCGTTTGCGTGCATGGCAAGGTCCAGGGCACGATGAGTCTGGAAGCAGCTTCCCGGAAATGTGGTCAAAGAAAAGTACAATCCAGAGTGTGCGATGCCAACTCCGTATCATTTTCTCATCACTTCCAGCTCCTGAAGTCCCCCTGAATTTCCCACTTCTTCGCCAACAACCACGAAACCCCATCCAACACGATCAACCTCAACCCTTCTTCTCATACTCCTCCCTCGCTCTATCAACGCGATTCTCAAACTCCTCCTTCTTGATCTCCTCCAAAATCTGCTTGCTGTACTCGAAGTCCTCGTCGTCATACACTATAACAAATACTATCAGATCTCCATCCCTTTTCTTGTCACAGTGGAGGTACTTACTGTTCAAATTGTAAGTGAGCATGAAGTAGTAGTGTCCGCCATAGGACTTTGTGCAGCTAGGGGTACTCCACCACTTGGAAAATGACTCTGCAAGCAGCCACCCGTGATTCTGGGCAATATGAGCCGCAATTCAGAAATGACCAGGGAGCATGCAAGTAAGTCATGCTGCAACTCTGTTTGCTGAAATGAATCACCCGTACCTCTCCACCATCCCGCATCAAAGGCTCTGTTCGCGAAGCTTATCCAATGCCCGGTAACTCATCCACCCCTCTTATACTCCTCCCTCGCCCTCGCAACGCGTTCCTGATACTCGCATTCCTGGAGTCCCTCTAAAATCCTCTTGCTCTCGTCGAAATCGTCCTGGTTGTGCACTGTTCCCTCATCAGCCATCCATGAATACTTCCCACGCGCCGGTGCAAACGTACTCTTCAAGCCGTAAGAGAGCATGAAGTGGTAATGACCGCCATAGGGCCTGGTGATGTCGTTGTTGGTTGGGTACGGGACCGAAGATGGGTCGAAGGTTGTGTTTGAGTTTGAGTTCTTGTTGGAGTTCCCAGCTTGGATCGACGAGCCGTTGGAAGACATTTTGCTCGATTGGCTGATTTCGTTGTCTTGTGTTTGGCGGGTTGTTTGCCGAGTCAAAGGTAGGAGAGGATTGAGAAGGCGATGGGACACTGAGCTTCTAGTTCGCTGCGACGAGGGAAGAAGGTTCAACGGATGTGGTTGCTGCCTGAGGTTTATTTCGATGTGAATGGAAGGTAGAACTCTGGCCAAGGTCTAGGGAGCGGCAGTAAAGAACGACTCGAAATCATTTCATGTGCACGTGGAAAGACAACAAGGTAGGAAATATCGATCAAACCGAGCCAAGATTAAATGAGCCTTTCATATTTTCATATCTGTCGTACTTTCCCTCAGCGACCGTCACATCGTCGCTGTGTATGCAAAGCAGCAGGTTAGATCTGTGGTATCTATGCAAGCAGCAAGAAAAAAGCAAACACTCTGTGCCATCCAAAAACGAACAGGCGACCTTGCACCTATTTAACAACGCCACGCCATATGCAAGTAAGCTTCCGCTAATCAAGAATCGAAGATAAGTCCACACATGCTGCTTGATGAGATGTGCTATGAGTAGAACCAATACTCGGCGCTGTACTCAATCTGGAAGGCTGCTTGCTGGCCCTGACAGGTCTTGGGCGGGTTACCGCCGGCGGTGTTGATGCGGTAGACTTCTTGGAAGACGCATTCGTCCTTGGTCTTGGCTTGGAGTTTCAACCACGGGACGGAGCCGTAGCCTTGACCATGCTGGCCTTTGACGGCCGTGGAAGGGGCATCAGAGGAGTTGGTCTTCTTGAAGCCTCCTGCGCCGTAGGTGCTTAGCGTGGTGTCGAGGTTGAAGAAAGCGGTCGTGAGGTCGGTGAAGTAGTGGTGACCTGAGATGTCGCGGTTGATGGGGCTCGTCGCGTCGGTGGCGGTGGGTGTGGGGAGTTCGAGGGCGATGTTGGGGATGGCGGAGAGGAGAGTTGGGCTGTCTGCAGACATGCAGGTGACGTTGAAGAGCGAGGCAACGGCGCCAGCTGCGATGGGGATGGCTGTTGAGTTGCTTAGGTCGCAGGTGTAGTTCTGGGTTCCTCGGCCGACGGCAACGTGGTATAATGTGAGGCCTTCTGATGGGGGCGGTAAGGGCTTCGGTGCTAAGGAGATCGTTAGTCGGATGGATCTTGCTAGATGGGATGTTGTATCATCTCACCTTGAGGCATCTGCACTGCAGCGACGTTACATTGGCCCTGAGTCGTCGTTCGCCCTCTCCAAGAATGTCTCTTGCCAAAGTCTAGAAACGATTCGAGAACGTCCGAGTTTGATCCTTGGCCCCATCCGCCGAACCATCGCTTCTCATAAGGCGCAGCAGCAACAACAGTCGACAAGGCGAACAGCAGACTCGCCCGTGAGAAGAGCATCTTGATTGTATGTGTGGTGTATCGTTGCTTCGGATCGTTGGTTATCGTCGAAGATCGTTGGTCGTCGTTGATCAACAACCTCAAAGCTCAGCCTTGTCGACAGAAGATTGTTGGTGTAAACGTAGACGCAATGCAGTCGTGAGGTGGAATACTTATTGATCGCTCCCTCAGGCGCGTCGCTGCAGTTTCTATATACATGGCTGACATTGTACAACCGTGAGGTACATTGACCTGCACCGTTAGCCGCCCGACATGGAAATAGAACGTTAAGTGTGGAGAACTCTGACTGCGGAAGGGTTCGTGCGTCGGCGGCCACCCAGCAGATTGGAATTTGGCGCTAGACCAGGTGCTGTTCCTGCAACTGTCCCACGCGACACCCAAGAACGGCAACACGTTTGCCAGCCTTCCTTCATTGCGTACGCCGAATGACTGAACAGTTGGACGCTTACACCTCCTTCATGCCAGTATATCCATCTTCGACGTCAGGCCAGCCTCCGCATCGTCAGCAAGTTGGTCGGTGAATATCCATGTCCATGTCCACCAGAGCCAGAGCTGTCGCCTCGAACTTTGGGACGCCTCCATCGCTGCACGGCAGATCTGCAAGACGTGCATTTAGTCTGCGACGAGAAAAGCAGCATAATTTCCTCCATCTGGACGCTTCGACGTTCTATTGTTGGCAAATTACCCGGCCATCTCTCCACGCCAGCGTCGCAGCCAGACCAGTAACATCCACTTTGGCGCTTACGCTCGGCGGCGAGGCGGGAATGGCTGGCTCTGAGCTCCCAGCCGATTTGACGCCCCATCTGTACTCCGACAGCGTTTCAGAGACTGCCGTACAACCAACTGCCAAACGGGCCGCCGCATGAATTGCGTTACGTCGAGGTCTGCAGCCAATGGCGAGCGCGAAGCGAGCTTTGGAGGCCGGTAGTAAACTTGTGTCGATTACGCGCTGGATCTAACGAAGAAGATGTCTGGGCCGTGCCATGGATATACCAGACCGTTCAATCTCGACGTGTCGTGCGCAAAGGCAACGCGAGGCCCAGACATGGAGGAATTGGCATTAATTGCTCGCTTTTGGTCGCGCGAGTGGCAAACCTCTGGAGATGGCGGATGGGGACCTCTTCGATATTGCTGTCTTAGCCCTCGTGACACCAGCGCTTCCGGATGGAACGGCAGGCCAAAGCTCTCTCGTTGCGAACAGCAAGCAGGCTTGGAAGAAATGGACGCGTTTCTTCTCCGAGGACCATGTGGAAATCAGCTGCTGCATTGGGTACCAAAGATGGCTTCCGTGGAAATGTGACGTCTGCTTTGGTGCGAGATCATATCCATTCGATGTGGTTGGACCGCAGTGCGGTCAGCGGCGGTGACCTTTGACGTCTCTCTGTTGCAGCATCGACCCAAACTGCTCAAGACGATGCGAAAGCCGGAAGAGATCATGATCAGGCTCGTCTTCTCGGAGATGGATCGACAGTTTGCCAATGGTGTCTTCGCTCGTGCTGACGTGGTGCCATTGCGGTGTGAGGTATTGTTGAGCGCTTCGAAGCTGTGACTTGAAATAGACACCTTCTGCTTTGCCGGCGTGGTTTTCAGTCTGATTGCAATTCAACGGCCTCACGAGCTATCAGCCTTGAAGCCCTCCTGCTTCCAATCGCCATGATCTGCCGCGCCTCCACCAGCAGCATTGGCAGCAGCGGCGGCGGCTCCTGATCCAGCTACACTGGCGCTCAAATTGCTTGCGTGTTTCTCGATGTCCACGGACCCCATCCAATAAAGCATGAAGAACACCAGCAGATGCAAAGCCAAGCAGTACAAAGCAAATAGATTCCTGCTCGTGCGTGTGGCCAAGACCATGCGCGTAATCTGGAAGACCGCTCGCTCGGGTAGGCTCATTCGTTTCAGTGCCCTGGCGGACTCGCGCCCACGGAAGGCCGCAAAGGGGGATATGTTTTGCTCGTAAGCAGATCGATATCGGTCAAGTGACAGGCCTGATGGTGTGTCTGCCGAGCCGACTTGAACAGTCGAGGGATTCGGGTTGGACCCGTACGCTGCGCCAGAGGTCGTTGGCTGGCCTCTATTGTAAGTGGACACATAGCGTGTCTTCTCGTACAAGTTGAGGTTGTCCTTTTGCAGTGACGCGATCTCAGATCGAAGCGACGACACAGTCTGATACTGCTTTTGCAGCTCTTGCTCGAGCTCGCCGATCTTCTTCTTGAAGCGATCGCGCTGAGCAGTCACCATTGGCAGGATCCCCGACCCTCCACCCACTGGCTCTCCGGCTCGCAGAGACTCGAGAGTCGCCCTTGGTGTTCCTGGGCCAGAAGACGAGGGGTCGAAGCCTCCAATGATGGATGATGTTGGAGACGCACCTCCTCCTCGTCGGCTGCCATATTGTGACTTGGGGTACCGCGACGTGTATGTACCTGCCACAGACATGGTTTCGAAAGCGTTGGACGCTTCTTGTTGCGTCTTTTGGAGGTCGTTCTCCAATGTCGCGTTGAGATTACGCGCCTTCTCAAGCTCCATGTTTGTGCTTGAGAGGTCTTCTTGCAGCTGCTCCAACCTCCTCTGCAGCTCTTGGTGAGACACCCGAAGCTCAGTCAACTCATTGCTCAACTTCTTGTTCCTTGCGACCAGTAATTGTTCCAGCGACTCCTTGCCAGCCGAGCCATGCGCATGACTTGCATCCTCAGTTTCAGCGTCTTGATCTTCGACGCTTGCAAACTCGATGGCCCGTAGCATCTCAAGCTCACGCTTCACTTCGTCGTAATCGCCCCATTTCTGGACTTTGGCTTGGAGAGCATCTCGATCGGCTTTCAGCGACGAAATGTCTCGCTCAACACTGCGAAGCTTGTTTTGACGATCGACCTTTTCTTTGTCCTTGTCGTGTCGCGCCGAGTCAAGTCTTCGAAGGAGAGATGAGTTCTCAGAGCGGAGACGCAAGAATGCAGGATCGTCTTCTACTGCCGTGCTCCGCGCTGAACTGTTGGACTGACTTGTGGATTGGGCGAGCTCTAATCGCAGTTGCTCGTTTCTGCCCTCAACTTCAGCAAGCCGCATGTTGGTCCTTTCAAGCTCCGAATTGACGATCTCCAGCTCAGCGGCCGACGCGCTATTACGGCCCATGTCGTGTGTATCTTCGCCAGACTTTTCCAGCCGCTGAGATACCTCGTAGCTGGCTTTGAGCTCCTTGAGCAGTCTATCCTGGTTCTCAACTTTCTCTTCCAGACTGTGTTCCTTGGAAGTCCAGTTGTCTTCCTTCTCCTTCAAAACGGCAGACCAAGATTCTTCGACCTCTTTGATGCGAGAGTCTTGCGAGCCCTCAAACGATTGCCTCTTAGTCCGCTCTTGCTCCAACTCCGTCTCTGTCTCTTCAAGCTGTTCGTTCAGCTTCGACACCTGCTTGTGTAACCTCTCATTTTCAGACTCCAGCTTTGGCACGACCTCATCCGCCGTGACCAGCGAATCGATAGACGCCTCCAGTAATGGGTATGGATCGGGTGCTTCTGATAAAGGAGAGTAGGCCTGCATGAAAGCTGCCGACACAGCCTTGTTATGGTTAGTGAGAACATCAATGTAGCCCTGATATGCTTTGAGGAGGTCCTTGATCTCTGACAGCTTGCCCGAGTCGTCCAGCTTGCGGAAGTCTTTGGTCTTTTGAGCGAGCTCTTTACGTTGTACCAATGAGTCTTTCTGCTGGTCCACCATCTCAGAGGCAGTGGTATCCAGGTTTGACACGAGCTTGGTCAAGTCCAGCGAGCGCCATGCTGCCACCGCCTGCTGGAACTTGTTGCCAGCGTCGGTCGAGCCTCGCCCTTCTGCATTGCCGTTCTCGTGTGTATCTGATCCCACATCGTCCTGGCCATCTTCGGCACCCTCCATCACATCGTGTTCGTCTATCGTTCCGACCATGGTGGCTACTATCGCATCCCTCTCCGTCGTCAGACGCGCGTCCAGGCTACCAGTGCTTCGTTCTGTGTGAGGGTGCCCGCGGTTTCAATGGGGATAATGGTATTTATTGCGCTCCGTCTTATCAGAATCGGTTCCAGCCTCGTCTCTCGGTGCCTCGGCGATGGGTGTTATGCAGGGTGTCAATGGGAAGGTGCTGGGATGCGGAGAGAGCACGGAGGTGACGAGCTGTGGCTGGTGAGGCGCAGGAGCATGTGAAGGCTGCCGTTTTGGACTTCAACAATTGTGTTACAACAACGTACATTATACCACGATGCGATGATCTCTCAGACCAGGCTGCTATGGAATCTGCGGACAGTTCCAATGCAGCCATCTCCTACACCCAGGATGGCGCACCGGGATCCTACTCTCTGCGCGAGCTGATCAGAGACGTGCCGCTGTCGACCGATGACGACGGCGTCCGAGCACACATTACCTGTGCCGATACGTGGAATGGCAACCTCTACATTGGCACGTCTTCCGGAGAGGTCTTCCACTACGTCTCTATCCCACCAGATCCATCCGACGAGAGCAGCGGCCCCAGCTACATCTTCGCGACCCGCATCGAACCCGCCTTCACCCACCAACAGCAGGGAGCAGATGCTGGTGTAAAACAGATTCTGCTGCTACCCAATGCTGGCAAAGCATGCATCGTGTGCAACAGCACCCTCACTTTCTACACTCTGCCGGAGCTGAGTCCAGCGTTCGATGGCAGGATCAGGCAAGCAGGATGTCTGTGGGTTGGCGGTCGTGATCGGAACGAGAATGGCGGTGACAATGGCAACACTGGGGGAACAGTGGTGGTGATTTGCTTGAGGCAAAGGCTACGGCTGATCAAGATAGGTGAAGAGGCGCGTAAGATTAGAGACATCGAGCTGGGCGGGGTGTCCACTCTCGAGAGAAGAGGGGATCTCGCATGCGTAGCAGATGGCAACGCCTACTCTTTGCTTGATGTCGTAAATCAGCGTAAGAACGAGCTTTTCCCAATATCATCCTTGAGCGAAATCAGGCCGCCATCGCAGGACATTCTGGCTCCAGCACAGAATCGCCAGGCCTCGAGAAGCTTCTCATCCCACAGTCCGATTCGTCAAGGTCGAGGCCATCAGCGGAATATCAGTCTAGGTGGCCAACCGCAGAGCAGGGACCGCTTGCACCCAGACAGCAGTTCGCCATGGCCAGCGAGGAGCTCATCCCGTGTGATCGAGCCCGCCGAGTCTCCTGCTCCTTCAAGTCGAGAGGAGAGCCCGACTAAGCCTGACGCAACGACTACTTCAGCGGCCAGTGAAGGTTCTCAGACTGCCTCCACACAGCAGCCGCCCAAACAGACACTCCCGCCGAACATAGTCTCGCCTACTGCCAACGAGTTTCTCCTGACGACAGGCACAAAGATGACAGATCCTGGTGTTGGCATGTTTGTGAATCTAGACGGCGATGTGGTGCGTGGAACCATTGAATTCAGCAGCTATCCTGAGTCGCTTGTTCTGGACGGTGCTTCAAGTGCAGAAGTTCTGCCATCTCCAGATGGGACCCCACAAGAAGGTCACGTGCTTGCTGTGGTACGGAAATCGCGTGGAGAAACTGCCGAAAGATGTGTAGAAATCCAAAGATGGGATGCGGATCCTGGCGAGGCTCACAGGACCAAAGAATGGTTGACACTTGCGTCAGCGAGTACTGCATCAGAGGACGGCTTTGCTAGAGGCACTGGACTTCGCACTGCATCAACGGCAGCTGATCTCGCCGTCGGTGACGTCTCCTCAAGCCTACGACTAAGGCGGCTCAAGCTTCAGCAGCAGCTCGAAGACAGCCTCGAGACTAAACGAAACGAAGAGGAGGACAAGTTGGCATCTCGTTTTGCTCAGATGCAAGCAAATGTACTGCTTTTCGCTGACGACAAGGTATCTTGGGTTGTGCGTAACCCGCTCATATCCCAGCTCGACCAGCAACTCAACCAAGCTGTACAACAGACCAGCGACAGTGGTTTGTCCATTGAAGTACCGGTGGTACAACGCGTCGTCAACAGCATCCGTGGTCAAGAACCACGGAACGAATTGGAGTTCCTAACGTTGACCTACATCAGGCAGAAAGCTGCTTTGCTGCTATTCGGGAATTTGGTCCTCCAAACGATCAATGGGGTCATCTCATATGAGCACGACAAGCGTCGAGCAGAAGATGCACTCGTGTCGGGGGAGATAGACCCTCGAATCGTTCTAACCATCGTTCCTCCTCTCGATCAGGAGATTGCAGAGGGCAGCAGTGGTATATGGCTTCCTCAAGGGATTAGAGATACCGTCGAGAAGCTACGGCAGAGCTTCGATCGAGAGAACATTTCTCGAGATGTCAAGGGACCTTATGGCGACAACCTGCTCAACCTGGTGAAGCGATATCTGATGGTGTGGCGCAAGAAAAAGGGGTTTGGCAGCGTCGCAGACGAAGCATCTGTTTTCAAAACTGTCGATGCCGCCCTCCTTCACGTCTTGCTCATGCTAGATCAGAACAGCCCTCGCGGGCCAGCCACCGCGGGATCCGTGAGAGCGGAGCTTAACGAGGTCGTAGATAAAGGGGTGGACTGCTTTGATCGAGCCATTGAGCTTTTTGAGCAGTATCATCGGCTCTTCATGCTCAGTCGTCTGTATCAAAGTCGCAAGATTCCGTCCCAAGTTCTGGCAACCTGGCGGCGCATCTTAGAAGGCGAGAAGGACACAGGCGGTGAGCTGATCGAAGGCGAGCAGAGTGTTCGCCAGTACCTCAGCAAGATCAGGGATCAAGCGCTTGTGCAAGACTACGGATCATGGCTCGCGCATAGGAACCCGAAGCTCGGCGTCCAGGTCTTCGCCGATGACAGCAGTCGAGTCAAGTTTCAACCTACGGAAGCTGTGGCTATCCTCAAAGAGCGAGCTCCTGGTGCTGTGAAGGACTACCTGGAGCATCTTGTCTTTGGCAAGAACCACGTCCAATATGTCAACGATCTGATCGCTTTCTACTTGGACACAGTGCTCACTGAGCTGAAAGACTCGGAAGAGTCCCGAAACACCCTCTTACAATCCTACGAGACGTACAGAGCGCTCCATCCACCAAAGCCGACGTATCGCCAATTCATCACCGACAACGCCATTGACGCGGAATGGTGGCGGAATCGTCTACGACTATTGCAGCTCATAGGTGGAAGTCACGGCGCCGCATCAAAGTACGATGTCCATACGCTTGGCGAGCGTCTGGCTCCCTTCAGCAATGAGCTGGTGCCCGAGATGATCATCCTCAACGGACGAGAGGGCAAACACGAAGAAGCTCTGAGGCTGCTCACCCACGGACTTGGAGACTACGACACGGCGATCCGCTACTGCTTGTTAGGGGGCTCGAGCATTTTCCACCCTGGCTCTGGGCTAGCACCAGAGCAGCCTCTGCCTACCAAAGAGGAGCAATCACAGCTATTCGAGTACTTGCTGAATGAGTGCTTCAAGATCGAAGACCTCAGCGAGCGTCTGGAGCGAACGGCGGAACTACTCGAGCGGTTCGGCGGCTGGTTCGACGTCGCGAAGGTCCTCGATCTGATCCCTGATTCATGGTCTGTGGAACTTGTCGTGGGTTTCTTGGTGCATGCATTCCGAAGGCTGGTGAGGGAGAAAAACGAGACCGTCGTTATGAAGGCTTTGAGCAGCGCGCAGAATCTCAGGCAGAGCGTGGAGTTCATTGAGAAGATCGAGGGGATAGGACCTACGGTGGTGAATGCTGAGGTCGATGTGGAGGGATCATGAAGAAGAATCGAGTTGGAAAAGCGAATGAATAAGATGACATTGAGCTACACCAAACTTTCCAAGCCTGCTCGACTGAGGGATTCACTCTTACGGCGATCCGTCGTCGCAGTAGTACTCGCCCTGTCGAGACATCAGCCTTGGTCAGGATCCAACGACGGTCAAGCTTCGACTTACGCTATGACCAGCACACATAAGACCGTAGTCGCAGCAGATGGAGCCTGGGTCGACACCACAGCTGTACTGGACGTCGGTGTTGCAGTTGGCTGCCGTGACAATGTTGGCTGACGCCTACCAAAACCGTGAGCTGAGTCAACGACCGTCACATGTCGACTTGTTCTTGAACTCACCAACAGCGCTGCCAACGCCACGAAGAGACTGGAGAAGCTACGCATTTTGGTGAAGATATGATTGATAAAGACACAAATCACTTTTTGCAGTGGAAAAGCAGACCGCATCTTCTATACATACTCCATCTCAACAGAACTAGTTCCTGAAAGCAGCTTCCTGATGGAGTAACCAGCGACGGCGTACCTATCCAATGGGAGAAACACTGTGGAACACATGTTCGTGCTTCAGACGTCGATCTTTCCAAAGCGTCTCGTATAGAGCGGAAAGAGCCTGCTTGTGTAATCGGCAAGCGAGTAGTATTGCTTACATCCTGCGGGACCACTAGGCTGAGTATGAGGGGGGTTGCGAGAGCCGCAGTTGGGAGGAGTTTGTGGTCAGGGGATGGGGGCCATATTGACGTCGGGAATGTGTTAAAAAAGGGATTGATGTACCCTCTTCGGCTTGCTGAGAGTAGAGTGCATGGAACTATGATCTCTCCGAGTTTCCAGAGGTAATCAAAAGCTCCTAATCGCACTTCAGGCCAGTTGAGCAGCTTGCGAGGTCTGGGGACGATTGTTAGACTTCGAGCAGGACATTCAGGATGACTTGTTAGCCATCACCTATTCGTCAATGGATGCTCACGCGATACACCTACTCTATGAGGGTCATGGACCCCAAGCTCTAATCATCAGACCGATGTCCCTGTGAGGCGTCGTGAGACCGAACAGCTAGAACAATGGACACCTTCTCAAATGACACATTGGTGGCTTAGCTGGACTGTAGTCGACTCCTTCAATGGTGGATAACATGATCAAGCGCCACAGCGAATGTACCGACACCTCATATCCATGACCTGACCACTTGGCAATGCGATGTTCTCGATTCGGGCTGGCTGAAGGCGCACAAAGCTGCAAGCCGCATTTCTCTCGCTCCGTCCACCGGTCAAGCAAAAGGAGGGATAAGTTTCCGGTCAAGAAGAAGGCAACATTGACAGCCCTCTGCGACTGGCATGTCGTCAATGCATGTAGCACAAGACGAGTGGTGAGTGAAAGAAGAGAGCAGTGGTCCATGCGGCTGAAGTCAGCCAAGGACGGAGTGTGCCAAGAAGCAGCGACGGGATTGGCTGAGTCCCGTTCGGGAAGCCGCACGTTCATCGTTTCTCAGCCGAGCCTCCGCGAAACTCTATTCCTTTCAGCTAACGACAACAGCTCCAGCAACCAGTTCACTGCCCACTTCTGCATCGCCAGACTGCAGCTGCTGTGCAGCCCAGCGGCCAATTCAGCCCACTCATTGGCGCCACATCTCGGTTTCTGCACGATGCGGCCAAACAGGCGGCCAAATGGACGCCATATTCGGGATTGGCGATCTGGTCTCGGCGGCCTCATCTATTGGCCCCATACCACTAACGCTTCATCATGGCGTTCCTTTCGCGGACACAGCCGCCTGCTAGTCTTCAGCCCTGCTGCTATTTGAGAGCAGTCAAACCTGGATAAGAACATAACTTATTCCTGAGTTCATTCTATGTTGCTAACCAGGTTATAGGACTATCCAGTCTAACTAAAGAAACACGTGATATCGCTCTGCTTTCGCATCTCAGCCTTCCTTCTTTTGATTACAGTCTCTTGCTTGTCAAGAATGCTCACAATCTCTGGCTGTCCATCTACCTGCTGCAACTCATATAGCCTTAGATGTTCAAGGGCCTGAAGAGCTGTATCCCCTGAGATCTTAGGTTGAATATCCTCCTCTTCTGAATCCTCTTG
>NW_022987018.1:0-15328 GCF_010093935.1 Zasmidium cellare ATCC 36951 | reverse complement strand
AGGCTGCGTTATACTGCGCTGGAATTCGTTCAAGAACCACTGCTGGAGTTGTTTTTAAGTTAGCTGAGGGTGTTGTTGTGCATATTGACGAAGGGCCTTCCTTTAAGAGACTGAAAGGCCAGGTGTCTTGCGGTCTGAAGGCATCTTTTTGATACCTGGTTTAGCCAATAAATTGATCAGGTTAAGGCAATATAGGCAGGTAAGAGGTTCACACCGAATTTTAGAAGTTGAAGCTGAAAGTATAGCGTTAAAGAGGTTATGTTCCTACGGAATATTGCGTTATCCAGGTTTGACTGTAGGTGTTCGCCCTCCTTCTCGTCAAAGCTTCAGGATCGTTGGTCCATTTGTGATCTGACATATATACCGTGTGACCCTTCGAGTACCTGAGTCCTTCTTGCTTCTCTGCTTTGTTAGATGAGTAGGATTGCTGTTGGCTTGATCGCGTGCGGTACAAGAAGACAGACGGCCTGCTTGGGGACCGTTGGCCTACTCACAAAGAAACTTGGAGAACAAAGCAACACCGGATCGATATCAACCTTCGGATACTCGATATTGAACAGGAACATACACTTCCAGAGTCGCTCGATAACTACCATGGGGGAGAGACATCTTTCAATTGCAGATGAACAGGCGAAGCATCAGGTCCGCTTGCCTAAGAAGCTGATCGTGTGCTGCGATGGTGAGTAACTCAAAGAGCATCAATCTGACATTTCTAATACTTCATAGGTACTTGGATGGACAGGGACAATGGCTGGTCCAAGGGCAAGTTCGGCCGACCTGGAAAGCCGCAGTCCCCTTCCAACGTAACAAGGATCGCCCGCGCCATCTTGCCCGAAGACGAGTCCAAGCATCCGCAGATCGTCTACTACCAAGCTGGTATTGGCACAGGCCTTGGGCTGTACGATCAATTACTAGGTGGAGGCACTGGTATGGGCCTTTCAGAGAACATCCGCGAAGCCTATGCTTTCCTGGCCAGCAACTACTCGCCCAGGGACGAGATCAGCGAACCTGATTCAATCTTCCTTATGGGGTTCTCCAGAGGGGCATTCACAGCACGGAGTCTGGGCGGCTTTATCGCCGCTGTAGGCATTCTCACCAGAAAAGCCATGCCCTATTTCTATGACTGCTTCAAAGATTGGGAGAACGCTGGCGTCGATGGCTATGAGCCACAGTTTTTCCAAGTATACGCTCAAGCTACTGGAGAGACAGACGTGCTGAAGAACCTCCCTAAACTCAAGCCACCGCAATCACCCGAAGAAAATCAGATCGACACCTATATGGCAGCCTACCTTAAGCATCTTCTATCCCTAGGCCTGACTCAGGAAGTTCAGATCAAATGCATTGGCGTGTGGGACACCGTGGGCGCTCTTGGAATCCCAATTAACCCGCTCTTCCAGCGTGTATTGGCAATGCCGGCGTTTGTGAAGGAGTATCGCTGGTATGATACAAGACTCAGCGACAAAATCGATAATGCTTTCCACGCTCTGGCTCTTGACGAACATCGCTTCCCATTCTCACCGGCCGTGTGGGAACTCGACAATGGCGGCAAGACTAATGTCAAACAGGTCTGGTTCCCAGGCGCCCATTCGAACTGCGGAGGGTCATATGAAGACTACGGTATGGCCAACATAACTTTGGCATGGATGATGGACCAGCTCTCCGGCAACAGTCGTCCCGCAGCAAAGGACTTCGATCCCGTCGACTGGATCCGATTCGACGACGACTTCATCGATCAATGCTTCAAGCACACCAGCAAGTACTACGCCAAGAACGGAGCAGAAGGAGAGGACTACTCCGGCTGGGCCATGGGCAAAGTCTATGATTCTAACACATTCCCACAATCCCTCACCGGCGCAGCAACCCGAACGCCCGGCCGCTACCCGCGAACCGACTACGAAACCGGCCGGTACTCCACCACGCAAATGCTCCAAAACACGCACGAATCCATCCACTCCTCGGTCCGCGCACGCATGGACCTCGCAGGCCGGGAAGTCGAACCGCAAGAATGGTACCAGAAATTCTCCCGCTGGCTCTACCGCACCCTCACCCTCCAAAAACTCATCAAACCCTACCACCCACAACGCCGCAAAGGCCTCCTCCCGGCGACCGGCGGCCCGCTCGAAGGATGGAAGCTCGTCGACGGCCACGCCTCACACGCCGAACCGAATCACGAGATCGACATGAGTCCCGGGGGTGTCAAACAGGTCCACTGGGAGTATTCCGGCAAAGGGCGCGTGTCGACGAAGGTCATGAAGGAGGATGTCTTTGCGGAGAGGGGCTATGAGCAGCGGTTGCTGGAGCATGATCAGGCGATTGCGGAGCAGGTGATGTATTCGAATAATCGGTGGAGTTGGTTTAAGAGGCCGAAGAGGCAGAGTGGGGTTGTCAAGACTTTTTAGGTGAAGAGATGGGAGTGTGTGCTTCTTGATGAGGGTGCAGGATGATGATGTTGTTTGGCGAGCGAGCGATTGGCATGGTTTTAACGGGCTATGATTATGATTATGGTTATGAGAGCATTCCTTTAGCGATGAGATACCATAACTGAAGCGGAGCTGTTTTGTTATGAATGGGAAGAACTTGAAATTGGCTTCCTCCCGACTGTAGTGTACAGTGAACAGGTAAAGTTCAGGACCCAGTAAGCTAGGGAGTGAGAGCACGAGGAAGTCAGATCGATCTTAACACGAGAATTCAAGTGTGCAGTAAGCCAGGGAGTAAAGAAATAAGTGCTCTGAGTCTCTCTGCGATCATCGTCGCCTCATGAACCACGCAGTCACCAAAGACGCAGCCGCGGCACCAACCAAGACCCCTATTCCCAACTCCAGATATCGACTTCTAGGCTCTGAGGCTTGCCGTGCAGGTCTCTGCACACCTCTCGATTTACCAGCAAGATGACCAGGTTTCTGCTTCTGGCCATACGTCACATGCAAATCCATCACTTTCCTCAAGCTGTCGTCTCTCATATCTCGCTTGACCTCGCCAATAAAGGTCTTCGTATCTTCCAGATTCCAGCCCAGGACTTTCGTGAAGAGTATGGTCGTGAACCCTTCCATCCCTGATATCGCCGAAAGCATAGTTCTCGCGCCTAACGAGCGCTCTGTCGGGTCCGAGGGCCATGTGCCGTATTTGTGCGCGAACACTTGTTCGTTCACTTGAGTGAGGCCGGCTTCTTCTTGGAATGTTTTCAGATGCGGTCCGAGTTGGATCGGACGGCCTCGCTTTGTAGCCGCTTGATCGAGCAGACGGTTCCATTTGAAGACTGGTCGTAGCTCATCGATGTTCTCGGACATCGGTAGCGGTTTGTCATCCTCGTCCACGAGATATTGATGGCAAAGCGAAAATTCCTGATGCTCGACCCAACCTCCTGGGGCTAGATGCTTCAAGATCTTGGACATCATCTGGTTCCAGTCCGCCACGCATCCATGCACCAGGCTAAGATGAATAAGGTCGAAGTAATCCTCCGGGTAACGCCATTCAGATTCCATGTCCTGAGTGATCCACTCGACATTTGCCGGCTTGTTCTTTGGTTGGACCGGGCTGACGTCCATGCCAATGATGAAAGCAGAAGGATAGTCCTCGGCCATTTGGAGACACCATATGCCGCTGCCACATCCGATGTCGAGGATCTTTAGTCCGTGCTTGTCTGGAAGAGGTGCGAAATGTAGAGTGCCGCCTTTGACTTGAGTGAGGATCCAATGCTGTTCATTCAGTCTTTGAATCTCGGGTTCATCGTTGGGCATATAGTATTTCCCGAGTTCGGTCGAGGCGTATCGACGTCCATTCTCGTAAGTCCAGTTGTAAGCGCTTTCAAGTTCGGATTCGATGTTCTTCTCTCTGCTAAATGGTTAGCTCCGTGTCTACTGAATGGACTGTAGTTCTGTGTCGTACAGTGTTTCTACGTCGACCAGCTTCCCAGGATGTGTAGGCTCGGCACTCGCTCGGCTACCTGTCATGGCGTCGCTGCAGGTACAATGTCAGTCGTTGATCACGGCTTTTATGCTGAATCGTTCCAAGAGTGTGCGACTCGCGGATGCGTCTAGGGTCAATAGTGTATCGCACTCGATTAGTGAAGATCGCGAAGTCACAAAAGAGAGCGTCCGCTTTTCAAGCGGTTCACCGATCAAGTATTCACGGCTCTATCATGGCAACAATGTCTCCATTCAGATGGAGCCCCGTTCGGAGCCGAGTCACAGGCAGTTTGCAGTAGTCCACTGCCGGCGTCCATCGCTTGCTAATGGAGCCAATGGCCTGTAAGACGGACTGCATGGAGATGCACCACTCGCTCGGCGGATGCACTGCCAACGCGGCAATGCAGATTTTGGTTCCTTGAGGATGGGGAGGTGAGAGTGAGGTGGAGTGAGCGAGCGAATGTGAAGTGTGGCATGAACAAGGTTCGCGGAAGAAGGGGGCCGATCCGAGAGGTCTGTGCGCTTTGTGTGGTGTCGCGCCAGTCAACCTCACTCCATCTACGACGTACTTTGAATGTTTACTGAGATGTAACATCCTTCCCATCCCACCTCTTGCGAGCCATCTGAACAGCTCAAGGTGCGATTGACAGCGTGGTCGCCTTGGAGACTTGGAGAGATCACAGCCAGATCAATGCTTTCACTTTGAGCGGAATGGCTACTCCGGACTTCTCTCGATCAGCAAGGCTTGCGCCGAACAGCTGGGTCCACGTGGAAAGTATGTTAACGGCCAGGGCAACGCGAACAATGAGACAGGGTGCGCTCACGACAACTCCCCAGTCTATAAGAGACGACTCTCGAGCTTCGTGAGATGACCTCGACTCACGCACGCGATTATCGAAGTCATGCGCAAGTCATGGTATTTCCGATCGTTTTCAGGCAGCCAAGCCCCTGATCGTACCTCAGGCTGCGAAGACGGCTTGCGAGTTATGGGGATTAACGGGATTGATGGGCGCACCTCGCCGGTACCCTTTCTACTTCTCTTGCAAAGGAACAGTCACCTAAAGCTTTGGTCTTACGCTCGATACCGGGCAGGTCTTGAGGAGGAGAGACACTATCCAAGGTCTTGCAACTCTAAATGCGACTACCAGAGAACCGGCTTTCCAAACTCACAGTTTGAGCAGAGACCCACCACAAACAACCACCAGCTCTCTTGACACTGCCAAACTTTTCGTATGTCAAGCAGCACGGCTACTCGAGGCCAGTATCTCCACGTGATGGTTGTTGTTTGTTTGCTCGAGTACCGTGTGAACTCTGCCATGTCGCGTTTCAGTCGAGCAATCAACATTGATGGTAGATAAATATTTTGTGTCTGTGACCTGTCTGAGCGTGAGATCTTTCCTTGAGAACAAGTCTACAGGAAACCTTCTTAACGCGAACAGACGTAAGTTGCGGAAGAGTTACGTGGTGATGTCCATACCTAACCAATTCCCCAGCACCTGAACACCAAAATGGATTCACCACCAACATACTGGCAATCCGAGCTCCACAACCCAATCTACGAAGCCGAAACCACCATCCTCTTCGACCAAGTCCGCAGCCGCTTCCGCGAAGGCATCTGCACGCTCGAAAACCTCCCCCGGTTCATGGAACTCCGAAGCCCCGCCGACTGCAAAGAACACACTAAGGGCATCGACAATCTCCTCGAGAGCATGGTCGCTCTGGCGCGATGGCTGGTGGGCTTTTCGGATCGGGCCACGGCTTGTCAGCAGAATTCTTTGTGGACTCGCGCGGCTGTTACGGGGTTGAGGGTTGAGTTGCATAAGTACTCGTGGGAAGTTATGCGGATTTCGATGATGTTGAGGCGGTCTTCGTGAGGGAATGGTGGATGGATGGGTGGGCCGATGTTTGGCGTTTGGAGGTAGACGGGGACAGGCTCTGGTATCGTGGGTGAAAGCGTGATCTGACTGGTTGATGCTTGATTCTGGTAGAAAATGTTATGACGGCCGAATAATGTGTACGATTCTCAGCATCTCAATCAAGAAGCAAAAGGATGCCGACCAAACTGACTTCGATCTCCCATCACAACACCAGATCTCTGAACCCTAGTCGCAAAGTCCATAACCTCAGTATCGTACTCACCCGCCGAAATCTCGCCCCTGAGTAACCGGTCAAGCATGATAGCATCACAAGCAGCTTGACCAGTTGAAGCCGCCGTATGTGGCCGAAAGCCAGCTAGCGCGTCACCGACTAATAGCACTTTGCCATCGTAGAAGCGATTTGTTGGGCTGATAACATCGGTGATGGCTTGGATGAACGGATGCTCGGTCTTTTCAACCGCCTCAGCGTATTGAGGAGGTAGGACTCTCTTCGCGTGTGATTTTTGCTTCTCCCAAACTTGCGGCTGCATCGTATCCACGGGAAGCGTGATCGCGTGGCGTCGGCCATTGACATCGGTCATGAGCTCTTCGAGATCGTGACCGCCTTCTTCGTAGTTGCAGTACCAGACCCAGTTGAAGAGTCTTTTGCCGGGCTCAGTAGTACCATCTTGGCCTGGAATGAGGTAGCCGAGTGATTGAATCGCTTCGGAGTGGAAGAAGGTGAATTTCTCGATGAAAACCTTTATTGCTTCCGGCGATAGCTGATCCTCCGGCACTGTGCCTCGCCATGCGACGTAGCCAGCGTATTTACGCTCCACATCTGGTTGTAGTAGCCGTCGGATTGTTGACGAGGCTCCATCTGCAGCAATGACCAGATCGACGAGATCCGTCTGCTCGCCGCGGTCTCTGTCGGTCCAAGTCACTTTGACGCCACCCGGTACGTTCTCAATCTCCTTGACAGTGCAGCCGTTATTATAAGTTGCCTTAGGCCCCTCATTAGCCCCAAGACCCTCAACATAGCTGCTCTCCAGTCCTTCCACTCTCCATCGCAGCAAGTGATACAACAAATCCCACGAAGTCATCCGTTGCTGCCGATGCTCCACACTGTCGGGAATAATCTTGCCATCACGATCAAGATAATGTCGTAGACCGCTTGTGATGGCAATCTCCTTCCCAGGTTTGACGTATTCTGAAAAGAAGACTTGTGTTTCGTTTCCGGCCACTACGCCGGCTCCTTGGTTGTGAAGTAGTGCTGTGGGTGAGCGCTCCAAGATCCGGACCTTTGGCGGCGAAGGTAAAGAAAGAAGAGTCAAAGCATGCATCAGGCCACCTAGTGACCCTCCGACTATTATGACGGATTTTGGAGTCGTGATTGGCGCCATTGGCTGGATGTGTGCCTGTCCTCCAGGGATTGATGTGTAGATGTCTCTCGCAAGTCAAAGAGCTGTGAATCTTGCAATGGACGCTGAGTACTTGTTGATGAATAGATCTCTCACAATCGAAGACATCATTGATCAATACTATACCTGGCCCTGCTCACGAGCTACGAGAAGCTGAGGACGATCTCCTCACGTAGCGCCTCTGGCTTAGAAATGCACCTCCCAAACCCACGAGCATCCTGTACCGCCTTTGGAAGGTCGATGGCTGCTATGACATGGGCTGAGTTATTGTCTCGAGGCGTGATTGCAAATTCGAATAATGTGAGGATCATGGGCATGAGGAAGGAGAAGTCAAAGAAGTGCCGTCGGTAGAGGGGTGCAAGGACGCAGAGCCGTTGCCGGGCAACGAGCGAGTAAACAGACCGCTCACCCCACCAAGACCTCACCCAACTTCTTATTAGAGAGCAGCAGCACCGTTGCGAACCGCGATCTCGAGAAAAGACGATGAGTTTATGAGGAGAAGACGACGCTGCGGTTTGCTTGTACCACGGGTCTCGCGCAAATGGCGCGGCCAAGCAAGTCGAAACATTTCGCTATCTACGAGGACGCTGGCATTCCGACCCCAGATTCCGATGAATCCTACCAACCTTCTTTTGACGACGCTGTGAGAGCCCGGCAGGAAGCCATTGATGAAGAAGAAGAGGGGGATGATGATGTGTTCACGGAGCGGAGGTGCGATGAGGCGGTCAGTGATGGGAGTGAACTGGAGGACATCGAGGAGGCGGTGGAGGTGACCGACGACGAGCGCCGAGAGTCTGCTATTACTTCCACCTCTGTCTCATCTCTGCCAGAGTCATCGACCGATACAGACCAGGAAAGGTCATTGCCCATGCACAAACCCTACACACCACCGATGATCCGACCTTCGTTTCGCCGGCCAGAGTCTGTCCGACGGATGCAGATGACTTCACCTATCCCATTCGAACGCAGCCCTCGAAGGTCAGCTCTTCATTCGCAGTCACGATCTGGTACGCCGCGGTCGGCACGGTCCAGCGTCAAAGGCAGTCCACGATCGCGAAGGAGCCAGTATGAGGAGTGCGTGGAAGTGGAAAAGAAGGAATATCCGTTGGTATTGCTGCATGTCTCTCTGCTTCCGGTGGAGCTAAGATGGAGTATGGAGGCGATGCAGGAGGTTCTGCCACAGAGTACATTGGACAACCTGCAACGGCTGCGGTCGAAGGTCACGGAGACTATTCTTCAGCGAGGAATACTGATCCCACACCCAAGGGAAGAGTACGAACTGCTAGAGGAACGTTTGCTGGAGGCTCTAGAACTTCGCAAGGAGCGAGTGACCAAGTGTGGACATTTCCGTGCTCGAGACTCAATTTCTTCCGCATCATCAGAGGAGGGCAGCCTGCACAGCGATTCAGGTGTCGGTTCCAGTGTCGACTCCGATGGAGAGCTGTGCATAACTTGCAGGCACCACTTGAAGACTGCACGCCCTGTTCATGGATCCAGCGGAAGCAGGTGGAATATCAGAGTGTTTGCTGCCAACGGACTTATGCGGGCATCAGCATGGGCAGCTGCTTGGTCTGAAATGGAGAGGGTGGATGTCGAGATTTTGCCTTGGATCGGAGAGGATCTTCGTCGCCAGCTGGATGCAAGGATGGAGCAAGAAGATGTGGACGAGACCTTGAATGTGGAAAGTCCCAGTGACCCAATTCGCGAACCAGCGCAGGCGGCGCTGCCACCACCTCCCATGATCTCGGCAGCACCTCAAGAGACACCTGAACCAGAGGATCCTCATGCCGACTTGCCGCAAGTGTATCGAGCGAAAGACGTCCCTTTATCACTGCTGCTGAAGAACTATATCTTCCTGCTTGCCAAGGACAAACGCAATATCGCCATCTTCGGGCTCGCGGTTCTTGCAATGTGGTTGAGCTTGAGAGCGGCATTGGTATCTCCGACACTTGAGATATCTTCGTTACCTCCGGTCTGCGAGTTGAACAAGTCAGAGCCTGTACAGTTGGATACGAGTGAATCCCGAGCTGAAGATGAAGCCAGTGCTGCGGTCGAAGTCAATGCCAGCATTGTCGATATTGCTTTGACAGAAAAGAGTGTATCCAGTCCGATCGCGACGACTCCAGAGCCGGCCACAGACTTGGAGAGCACAATGTCAGACGATGCGGACCAAGCTACTGACATGCAATCCGTCGAGACTTGTGACAATCCGGCATCTGCAGTACGCTTGTTTCAGCGTGGTCACGAGGTGCTTGACGAAACCTGCGAGGCATGAGAAGTTGGAAAGCATGACGGCCGAACTGTTTGGAGCGATTTGCTGTAGTGTAGCGTAGCTTAGCGAAGCGTGGTGTCTGGCGTTGTAATTCAAGGGGATGTTGTTGGCGGCTCTACGCCCAGCACATCAACCAGACGTCTCAAAGTGCTCGCAATCACATCGTGTGTTCGTTCCGTCGCGTGGGCCTCGTCGATGATGCTTTCGACCTCCTTCCTGATCAACGGCGGTATGGCGTTGTACCAGAGCTTGGGTCCAATGATCACGAACTTGTGGAGGTCGAAGTCAATCGTGCCTCGAAAGTCCAAGATCCCGAACCGGTGCTTGATTGTAACGGTCCTCAGATTCATGCTGATATCGGGTTGCGATGAGATGACGTCGATCCACCTATCGACTTCAGCTCGAGCTCGACGATAATGGACAGCCAGGATGAATGTGTTGAGGCGATAGAACATGGCTAGCGTCTCGCGCCGGAGTTGTCGTGATACTCGAAGAAGCGAAGATTGAGTGCATTGCTTCGCCGCATCGCCGCCGAATATCTTGGGCGCCAGGACGGAGAGGTTGTAGGAACCTCCAGCTCCCAGTGGATACTGTTCTTGCAAGGCGTGCTCGTATATCTCGAGACGGAGCTCGGCTGGTAGAGCTAGGAATCGTGAGGGAGTCATTCTGCGGGACTTTCTTTGAGATACGAGGGTTAGAATATCGGTTTCGAGATCGGAGGAGTCGCAATGTCGATGTGGATTGTATCTGGGTTCAAATTCGTGATCGATCACGTTTTCCAATCCATTGTCGGGGAGATGAGCTCGAATGCAGGTGCTGGAGCTTGGATAGACGATCCCTTGATGCATCATTTTGGGATAGCGCAAGGCCCACGTGACATTGATTGTTGAAGGAGGACTATATTGCTATAAAGATTTCTTCGAGGAGACGGCCCTGTATATGAGCGGAGGGCTGACTTGTCGTTGACATAGCCCGGCGTCGGACAGCGGACAAGATTAACTCAAGGGATGTTCCAAGGAATAGCCTGGTGCTTACAGGCATCACGATACTGATATGATGCTGATTACCTCAAAACGGAGGTCAAAATCCGTGTATCCGTGAAGCCGTAGATTCGCCATGCTTTCTTGTCGCATCAAGCGTGACATCTTGAGAGGTGCTGTCATGATACTTATCAGGTGTTGCAACAGGGTTGCTTTGTCTGTGTGAGATGCCTGCGGCAAGGTTCGCTCCTCTGACAGTGCACTTTCTATTTGTCCGAGCAGTCTGAGCGGGCGACCTGTCAATGGATGCAACCAGCTGTTCTTGTTGCGCATGACGAGTTCTTGCATGTCGAGGTCGACTGCAGTAGATCTGTGACATTCCTCGAAGTACTGCAATCGGACCTTTCGTACTCTCGTACACATGGCCGGGTTGGAGTACACATGCCGGATCCAGTGCCGTACTTGACCGCGTCCCTCGCGGAATCGGAGCAGTAGGATGACCACACAATCTTCATAGAACAATGGTAAGGACTCCTTTCGGAGCGTGCTGCAGACTTCGGATATTGGCGGGTGGTATCTCTGAGGTTTCCCTTGCCACGGGGCGGACGGCAGGCCAATGGCTATTGGGCTGCGTTCGTGAGCGAAAACATGCTCCAGTATGAGCAAACGGAGCTCGGCGGGCAGCTGAAGCAGTTTCGATGCCTTTGGAGTGGGTACCATCTGCGATCTGGCGTGAACTTGAAAGTAGAGTGATGCAGGGAGCGAACAAAGTTGAGGTTGGAGGAGTCGATCGGTTGAGCTTCGGCGAAGCTTTGAGTCGATCGAAAAGGAAAGGCGTCGCCAAGCCCTAGACGTCTCCCGCACTGCCGTCTTGCAAATTCAAGCCGCCGCAGCGAAGACAACGACACTCCATCGCCAGGACATCGCCCAACCGCCAAACCGCAAAGATGTCGCTCGTCTCCGGCGAGAAGTCGAACTTCCAGTTCATCTTGCGTCTCCTCAACACCAACGTGCGTATATTCCCGCCTGCGAACCCGCGCCAAACACCCGGTCACACGAGGCTTGGACGACGAGGTGGTATGGGACAGAGACTGACGGGCATGTGACAGGTCGATGGCAAGCAGAAGGTCATGTACGCCTTGACCAAGATCAAGGGTGTCGGTCGCCGATACAGCAACTTGGTCTGCAAGAAGGCCGATGTGGATCTCAACAAGCGGTACATCTCCCTCAACCCAGCGCACACAAATCTCATCGATCTCGACCCCGAAACATACTAACGATGCTTCCTACAGCGCCGGCGAGCTTACCTCCGAAGAACTCGAGCGCATCGTCACCATCATTCAGAACCCAACCCAGTACAAGATCCCCACCTGGTTCCTCAACCGACAGCGCGACATTGTGGACGGCAAGGACAACCAGGTCCTCGCCAACGGCGTGGACAGCAAGCTCCGTGACGATTTGGAGCGACTGAAGAAGATCCGGGCCCACAGAGGTCTCCGCCACTACTGGGGCCTCCGCGTCCGTGGCCAGCACAGCAAGACCACTGGCCGTCGCGGCAGGACTGTCGGTGTCAGCAAGAAGAAGGGATAAGGGTGTGCGAGTTATTATGGTGCGACGATGGTGGGAACGGCGTCTTCATCAGGCAGATGGCTTTGGGGCGTACTATCATGCATGCATTGGTGGTGCTATAGCAGTCCGCTCACCGTGGGCATGCTGAGATAGCTCGGCCACAAAACAGAATCAAGTCATCAAGTTCAATGAGGGATACCACTTTCTTCGTACTGTTCGACATGTGCTTCTGTGTGGTGATGAGCGAAGATGCGTCGTAATCGTCTAATACTGACTGATTGAGAGCGGCTACGTCGAGCTCTGAGACAGCATTGAGCGTTCAGCATCACGACAGCCCACACCCAAAATCATCTCCAACCATGCGTAGATGGGTTCTAATCGCGACAGCGCCATGTAACGGCTATGTACGCCAATGTTTCCTAGAGTCCTCTGCTCAAAATGGAGCATCCATTCCCATTACTCGCAAGCTTTGTAACAAACCTGCAATGCGAGTGAAATTATGGTCACTTTTGGAGAGTAATAGATACAAGCGTATTGTCAACTGCCACACCTATTCGACACAATGAAAGTCCTCTCAAGGGGCATTACTCGTGCTATTCCGAATAGACCGTGTAGAGTAGGAGGACAGCAAGAGCCGAGTGCGACTTGAGAACGAGTCTATACCAGTGCCGACTGCTACGCTTCCAGAACGTTGGTGTAAAAGGCGGACCGCTTTTGGGGGTGTGGTCCAGTATCTGCTCGGGCACATGGCTGTAGCTGGGCGTGCAGGACTCCGCCACATTAAGGCACAGGGCGAAACTGAATTACTTCGTTCGTTTGGAGAGTGACCGTTGAAGAATGTCGTGTTATAGGTTGATTTAATTCATTGCATAGCGTACAGACTAAAGGAGCAAGTTCAGTCTCTGACCTATCCACCCAAGAGCCTTTTCTCTATAGCCATGACAGCATTTCCATTCTCAGTCCGCCATTCCCGTCGTAAGTATACACCGTACAGATACAGGTGCGATTGTGATCCATTCCTCCTTGACATCCTATATCCTCTGCTTAGGACTCGATCCATTCACCGTCCAACCACCTGTTCAGCATGTCAAGGGAAGCAGGAGGCTGGTCATGAGGAACCATGTGGCCTGCAGCGTGAATGCTGATGAAGGTGAAGTTGCCGGAGGACTTGACTGCACCGATCTTGCTACCATCTTCCTGGAGCTTGAGGTCCTCGAGAGGAGCCTTGGAGTATGCCTTCTGTCCTGGCCACTCCAATGCCTCCGTCCAGGCGCGATTTCCGAGGCCGTTACAGATATAATCTGCGTCCTACTCAATTGGTTAGTTTTGAAGCCTCTGGTGAAGTTGAGATGTTACTTACACCTGCGTAGATGAGGACAGGGATCTCCTTGAGAATTCCGGGCACCAGACGGTGATATGGCTTCATCCAGTCACCATTGAAGAGGAAGTTCTGGTTAATCTGCATGTTGCAGGACTCGTACTCATCGATCTCAACACCGAGGGCCTTCTTGACCTTGTCCTTGTTGAGCCAGTCCTGAATCCAGTTGAGTTCGTCGTAGCAAAGGTTGCCACCCTTGCACTTCTCGCGGACATCGTATGGGTTCTGGCCGGTACGCTGGTATGGTCCGATGAGGGCGTTGTTACAATAGATGCTGGCTGGAACGCAAGTCCACACAGACTCGCTGTTGTAGCAGTTCTCGATCAAGCTCTGGCAGCGTGGGAGAGAGTTGTCCATGCTCTGGCACTCCTGCTCATCGAGGACAGCGGGCCATGCGCCCTCACCACAGGCCATTGGGCGGTAGTACTCGTACTGGGTGTATCCATCAGTAAGACCGTTTCCGATAAGGACGGATTGGAGGTTGATGTTGCGCTTCTTGTGCGAGAGGATCTCAGAAGCGAAGACAGGAATATAGTGTCCAGCGTACGACTCGCCAGAGATGTGGAATGGCTGCTTGGCGTACTCTGGGAACTCCTTGAAGAAGAGAGTCAAGAGGGCATACACATCCTTGCCGGCGGCAACGGTGTTCGAGACGCTGCTGCTCGAGTAGGAGTAACCAACGTTCACTGGCTGATCCAAGAAGATGACCGAAGCATTGGCGTTCCAGCTGGCTGGGTTGTACTCAGTCTCGATCTTTGCATTGATGAAAGACGGGCCAAGCTCCATGAAAAGACCAGTCAGCGAAGAGCAGCCAGGGCCACCGTTCAACCAAAGAACAACAGGATCGTTCTTAGGGTCATTGCGCGATTCAAAGAACCAGTAAAAGAGATGCTTGTCGTCCTCTTCGTTGTCCAAGTATCCAGAATACTGCTTGACCTTGTCAACGCCAAGGCTAGCTGGGTCAACCTTCTTGGTGCGCAGGTTGAAAGCCTCAAGATGACCATCAATTTCGCGCTCTTTCTCGCCCTTGGAGTTGGTCGTGTACAGCTCTTGAACGTCCTGGCCCTTGGTGATGAAATCCCACTCGCTATCGTGCTTGCGAGTGTGCTTCTTGGGCAGGCTGAAGAACGACGCCTGGCTCATGCTCTCTGGGAACATCATCGCCACTTCATCCCAGACCTGCCGGGCTTCTTCGGTGAGATGCTTGAGCTCATGCTGGAGGTTCTTCAATGGCTTGGACCAAGACGAGGCCTTATCGCCGGCGGATTTGAACGTCTCTTGGAGCGACGCTGGGATCAGAGGCTGTTGCTGCTGCGGGACGGCGGCAACAGCTGCTCCGACGAGGAGCGCCGATGCGGCGACCTTCATGGCGATGGTACTGGGTCGATCGCTTGATCAGGCGACAGCTTTCCCAACGGAGATGGTGCTGAGATCGAGCTGTGTTGGTGGCGGGGAAACAGAAACGAAACAATCGATTGAGATAGGGAAGATTCTAATGAAGCTGCTGGTGGGTTTGATGGACCAGACAGCGAAGTCGAGATGGCTTGAGGAGAGAGAGGAAGCAAGAGAGGGCGAAACAGCTCAGCAAGGTCATGAGGCGGCGTCACGGTGCCTGAGCAACGGACGACATCATGCCCGAATCTAGCCTAGCTCCAAGCCCCAACCTTATCTAGGGTCGGCCAGACTTAACAAACTCTTAACCTACTTAACCTTAGCTAAGCGAGCACTTACCTACCTTCTACTACTCTTTCTCCGTTTCCTTTAGTCCTAATACCTTTATTCCTTCTACTAAAATACCTTAAAATACTATATATATCGTCTAGTATACTATTATTATACTTACGTCTTTTAGACTCGAAAACTAGCGTAACTAGATCGAAGAATAAATAGCCTAGCGAGTACCTTATAAGACGATTCGAGAGGACCTTAAAGCGAGTACTAGTATAA
>NW_022987017.1:32503-92926 GCF_010093935.1 Zasmidium cellare ATCC 36951 | reverse complement strand
GATAATACGGTACATAGGCGATTCGGAAACGAGCTAGGGTTAGCTCTCCCTAGAGAGGGAGGTAATTATAAAGGAATACTAAGAGATATTTAGAAACCTAAGAGGGACCGAGGTAAACCTTTCCTACGTAATAGTATACGTAATTCCCTAGTACGTATTTTATACTCGCCGTATACGAGGATAGAGAAGGTAGAAGTTTATTCTACGCTTAACCTAGTACTAGGTTAATTAGAGTTCTATATATTACTACAACCCCCCATTACAGTCTAAAACGCGTCCGCCGTTAGCCAAGCCCTCTCTCCTAGGCATAGCCGCCGATTCAATTGCTGCTAAAACCGAGTAGAAAATCAAATCAAATCAAATCAAATCAAATCAAATCAAACCTAGTTCGCTGCATGTCATTGCAACACACTTGATACAACATCTCCATCTCCAGATGTACCGCAGTTCATATAACCACCCAGAAGCTTGCCGATGCAGTAAATACGAAACCTCATTGCTCCATTCGCTCCGCACGAGTCACACCCTGCACAGCCACATGGTGCTGTCCGCCAATATTCGCACCACACTCCGGACAGCGTGCAACTTCCATCGGCATCCCACACTCCCCAATAGCAAACTATCCACTGTCAGTCAGCATGCATACAACACATTCCAAAGACAAGACGTACCGGATGACCATTAGCGCAATTGTACCAGTGGCCGGAGTGGGTTGCGATTCCTTTCGACCCGCTCACCATCGCTTTCTTGATTGCTTCAAGCTCCTGGTCTGTGACCTTCGCATACCATTCCTTTCGCAGAAGCTTCAAAGACTGGTTGACTGCTTCTAGCAGAGTCTCTGCATCGTGGAATCCGTGCTCGCATAGTATCGTTGCTTCCTCGAGCAGGTTCCTGGCGTTGTCCCGTTCCCTTGTGGCCATCTCGCGGTCTTCCGGCTCGCGAAGTCCAGCTGTGTCGATTGCCCGGATTAGTTGCGCGTAGAGGAGTGACAGCTCTACCGCTATTCTCTTCAGGGCCTTGTCCTTGCACTCGGCGACGAGCTTCCCACAGGACTGGAAAAAGGCTTGTGCCGGAGAGCGTTCGAACAATGCTAAAGAGGAAGCTGAATCTCCGTACTCAGCTCTCACCATCGGAATGAGACGCAGCTTGTCTTCCAGGATCACGCCATCCGTCCTGACTCGCATCATATTCGTTCTGAGTGCAATGCGGTCATCGCGCTCGCTAACGACTGGGATGTGCTCAAGCCTGAGACCTCCAAATGCACTCTCGAGACCGCTGCTTCGTCCTGTTGCATAGATAGTAGCGTCGTGCAGTTTGTGTGCAGGTTGGTGGTGCTTTCCCGTGCGTGTCTGTAGTTTTCCGATGTCAGAGCGAAGCTTCAAGGCTGGCGTATACCGTGTTACAAGCTTTTGAGCGACTTCTCTGATACCTCGCTGACGTATGCCAATTAGAGCGGAGGCCAGATTCTCTCGGACGACATCTTGACGAGAGGCTTGCAGGATCGTTTCTATCTCGATAAGTCTCCGCTCTATCTCCTGTAGTGCAGTCTGGCCTGTGACGATGAACCGCTTGGACATCTCATCGATCACAGCCCGGTTGATCAAGCGGTTGTATCGATGTGTTGTGTATTGCTGGATCGGTCGCTGGCAATGCGGACACTTCGGAATTGCTGGTGACAACTTGGACGAAGTATCTCCCAGACCAATGACGTTACCGTTTGGACCGATCTCGTAGACGTCGTTTAGCCCGATTAGTCCTGCATGATAGAGTAAACACGTTAGCAAGATCCAGAAACAGCGCGTTCACTGCATCTTGAGGGTCTTGGTTCAAATGTGAACAAGATCTGGCCCATGGCCATACGTACCGTCCAAAGTCTCTGTGGTGAAAAAATGCCCACAGCTAAGAGCTACGATAGGAGTCTCCTCGAGATTGATTTTTGCATACTCTTTGAATTCGATCATGTCGACGTGAGCATCGAGTCTCATTTCGCATGCTTGGCAAAATGCGGAGAGGCAGTCTTCGCTGCATAATCCAGGGCATTGATGGCCACAAGGAAGTAACCGAGTGCAGCGCTCATCACACGGAAGGCGGTTGCAGGGTGCGGAGCATGGCATCGTACACGCTCCCTGGTGTGAACACGACCATATGCACGGCTCGATACACGGGGCACACGCTTCGTGGCATTTGAGGTTGCACCGAGAGTGTTTACATGCGACCTTGGCTGAGCATTAGAAATGAGCATTATGAAGACGGATAAAGAACTCACCTCGCACTTGGATGTGCAGAGCCCACAGTCCGATCCATCATGGCAGCGTTTGGGACAGGTATGATCGCATGTTCCGAAATGCCGACCACACACCCTGGTACATTTGTGATGTTCCACGGTTGCATTCCCTTCGAGATTTTTGCGGTTGCAAAAGCCACATGTGCCCGGACAAGTATGGCCACAGCGAAGGGTTGTGCCGCATGGGGTCGAGCATCTATATGTTTCGCTGTGCACATCTTCGTGGCAGCGTGCCACCACCTGGTGTCCACAGCCAGGTGATGTCTTCGTGACTATGGCATCGCACTCGATGGAGCTAAGATCTTGTGTGCGGAAGCACGAGACACTGTCCTTGGTATGGCCGCATTCGAGGTGCACGTTATCCACAGGAATGACACATCTGCCGCAAGGCTCGCCGCAAGTGGGCTTCTGGCAGGGATGGTTGCAAAATTGATGTCGGCGTTGACAGGGCTGTTCGCATTGGAAAACTTCATGCATCATGCGAGAGTGACATTTCGCTTGACATCGGTGTCCACATTCCGGGAGGCGGTCCTTACAAGGCTCCTGGCAACCACCTTCCGGGCTGCACTTCAGAAAGTCGTCTGGTTGCTGCACCTGGATCGCTGTGTCTACGTGTCGAGGACAGCATAGCCCCAAAGACGGGCCAGCAAAATCTTGAGCACGAAGCATATCGATGACTTTTTGCCACATCGGTACGCACGAGTACGTATCGATGTTGCCGACGAGGTACATTCCGTGCTGTGCCCGGCTGAGAAGGACGTTGATGCGATTCGTGGTTTTGAGGAAGCCCACCTTTCGGGATTTGTTGCTTCGAACGAGAGAGATAATGATGATCTTGGCCTCCTCGCCCTGGAAGTTATCAACAGTGGCGATGCGGAGAAGCTCGCTGAGTTGCTTTTTCTCCAGCGGCTTTTTCCTGCTGTTCTGCTCGGCAGTTGCATCTTCCATGATTGAGTCTTGAGCGGTGAATCCGTCTTTGATCAGAGCTTCATCGTCTCGATCGCTTAAGACAATCTCAAAGTCATGGCGCATGGCTGCGCGTAACCTCTGGAGCTGACCAGTATACGGTGTCAATACAGCGATGTCGCTGGTAGAGTAGACGCCCTGTCGAACCACATGGCGTACCAGAGCATGTACCATCTGGACTTCCCACCCATTAGACTTTGATTTCTTATGGTGGTTCATGCTGCCGCCACCGTCATCTTCCATGTTGTTGTGGTTGAGCCAAAACACGTTCTTGCGCATGCCGACGACATCGGGCAGCTGCATTGTGCTTGGGTGATCATCCAGTCGTTTGTAGATTGTCTCTCGAATCAATGTAGAGATTTCAGGGCGCATGCGCCTCTGGACGTTCAACTGAGCAAAAGGGATAGACGGTCTCCCGGGCTCGCCGACCGAGAGTCGTTCAAACTGGCTCCGATCCAGCTGATGCAACTTACCGCGGTCGCTTTCGAGGGACAAGTCGAGAAAGTTATTGATCGACGGTCGCAGCTGTTGGTGGTCGCCGATTTGGATAAAATGTTCCACGGAAGGCAGTAATGCTGACATGACATGCGGCTCCATTACCTCACCAGCTTCCTCACATATGACAACTTTGGACCGTACACGTCGTATAGTCGAGGAGTTCTTGGCAAGGCCGCTTGTCGTGATACCGATCACGTCCGAACTTTGCAGGACGCGTCGGTTCACCTCCTCATGGACATTCGAGAGATGGCGTTGGCTCTGTTCGGCATCCTCAACAACCTCGAAGAATTCAGCCGCTGCGTCTTCTTGAATTTCTTGTGTCCAGATCCCAACAAGTGCCTGCCTCTCGAAAGACGAGAGCGCCTGGACATTCCGGTTTGCCTTCTCGATGATAATGGTTCGATCCAAAGCTCTGGTCGATGACGCTCTTATCGTAATCGCGACGTCCTCCTGCTTGATGCCAGATGTCCATATTTCGAAAGGATGTCGCCCAACAGCCTTGAAGCCATCAACGTCCACAGTGTTGAATTGCTCGCATATGCGTCGATGCTTTCGGGCGAGGTGATGTCGGAAAGCTCTCCATTCCGGTCGCTTTCTAACACCGTGTACTCGTCCCAAAATGCGCCCCGACCGATTTTCGTGTTCCTCCAGCGCACGGTAAGCACTAGCAACTTGCCAGCCTTCCTGTCTACTTTTCGACTCGGACTTTGTAATGTTCCTGAGGTTATGGCCGTCCAACATTTCTGATCGGCTCTGTCCTCCGATCCGAACGATCTTGCGAATTCCTGTAGCTATGAGATGCTCAAGAAACTGGTCCAGGGCATGGTTCGTGTAACACCTGCGAATCTCTGTTAGTTCATTTTTTTCAATATGTTCTCAACCTATGACTGTGCTGCACGCAGATGCAACACTTACACAACAATAATTGGACCTAGATTGGCCCTCGCTTTTACACTCTGGAGAATTTGCATGATCTTCACTCCAACGTAAGACTTTCCAGTCCCGGGAGGACCTTGAATGAGGGCAAATTCTCGGGTGAGCGCAGCGATCAACGCCGAACATTGTCCACGATCAAGTCCCGTCTTGGTCTCCAATTCTGCCATCAGAGTGAGATCCTGATCCGTTGACGTCGAAGGCAGTGACATGGCACTCGAGCCATGACCGAGAACGGCATCGAGAGGAAATGCAAACCCAGCATGCCGAGCGTACAATGGCGGAGGAATTTTGAGTGCATTTCCAGGTTGTTCAACACGATCTGGCAAGATCCACTCGTGAAAAGGCATCCGATTCAAGCGCTGCATATGTTGCAAACTCTTCAGTACGAGCGTAAATGTAGCGGGGAGCACGTGTGGAAACTCGAGCATAACGCCGTGAACCTTCTCGCAGCTCAGCTTCAGCAGCAGTTCGACGTGTTGCTTATCTTGCGTAGCTAGCTTTGTTGTGATAGTCGCCATATTGTCGTTGTGAGTTAGGCTGCTGTCACTTTTTGGGTCGGTACTTCTCTCGGCAACGGTGAGAAACAGGTGGTGGACACAAGAATCCTGGATCCAGACAAAGGAGAGCAGTATGCCTTCTTCCAGACGTCTCGACTCCTCCCACCAATTTCGCTTATCAGCCCTTTGTTCCTTGCGAAAAGACTGAGGCTGTGGGAAGGAAATTCTTGCCTGCAAGCCACCACTCTTTTTGAGGAGCAGGTAGCTCACGAAGGCATTGCTGTAGCTGTAGGTATGATTGTCACTGAACACAGGCATTGGGTTTGTCATCTGCTTCGGATCTTGAACAATAGTTTTCATGAAGCTGCCAATGCCGTCTTTCAGCTGGCCTAGAACATCGTGGCGAAGGAGGCGGAAGTACGTGTCTATGTATCTCTCCAGCCTGTTGTCGAGAAAGTGCGGCTGATCGGGATCGGTCGAAGGCAAGAACTCCTTGGCGTCGCTCATGATCTCATCTCGGGTGGGAAATATGTTCATTGTCGTGATGTCGGCCTTGTCATTGTCGTGGCGTCCTCCTGGTATTATGATATCACGCGGGTAAGATGTTTGGATGACTGTGGTCGACTTGTGCTGTTGCCCAGCGTCGTCTTCTGTAGACAGCAGGGTATTTGCACGCGCAACGACAGAGCGGAGGTCTCTGACTCGACTGCTAATCAAGCTGGAGGTCACTAGAGACTCTTGCGGCATCGTCTCAGCACAGGTTTCCAAATAATTGAGTAGCTCCGGAAGACTTTCGTTGAATCTGGCTCTTCGCTCGCGTTGCAGTAGTTCCGAGAGAATTTCGAGGAGACCAACTAGGGTAGAGTCGATCGTGTCCACCGACGTCTTCCTGGTGGAATCGGCGAGAATGCTCCCAACGATCTTGCAGACGTGCTGAAAGAACGGAATCGCTCTTGTGCCATTCGTTCCCGAAATGAAACTGTACAAGTTTCCCACATACGTATCCACAGAAAGGCAGTCAACCAGGGCCGGGTGCGTCATAACTAAGAAGAATGATCGTGAGACTTTAACAAAACTGTGATGCCGACCATCTTTTGCTCGCCCGCAGAGAAGAGCCTGGATGTGCTGTCGACCAAAGTAGTCATCTTCATTTTCCAAATCTCTCGGAAGACTCTGCTTGCAGTCTCGGTCGTCTCCGTTGACTGGAACAATCATTCAGCACATGCACTCCCTAGTGTTGGGACTGGGTAATCGAAAGGCGACGGCGACATACGGATAGCAAGAGCCTCGTCCCATAGCAATTGACTGTCTAGGCCGGCAGTCCCTTGAGGTGGTAGCCGAATAGCGCTTCTCCAGGAGTTGTAACTAGCTCTAGCCTCCAGCTGCTCTAGCGTTTCGTCAACCCTCTTGTCTCGCTGTAACGATCTCTCGTCTCGATCATGAGATTTTGTACAGGATCTTCCATACTTGCCTACACACGAAGATTTGGTCAGCGATTCATCCACGGAGGAATAGAATCAGTTCCAACGTACATATTCCCCGCTTGTGGTGGAAGCATATCGGTCGACTAGGCGCGGAATCACCTGCGCTGCGTCCAGGGCCACTTGGCCCTCCACGTTTCCCGGAGAATGATCCTCTCTTGTCGTATACCATGCCGGCAGTGGTTGGCTCGAGATGGAGAGACGAGGAGCTTGAGGAAGTAGCGGGACTTCTGACATCGACCACAAGGCAGAGTCGAGGTGGGACTTGCTGAGACAACCCGGCAAGCTCGAGCATGTACCTTCTCTCTCCCAGGTGGCACATGAATTCCGTTTCAGGTGTATACAACACATGCATAGCCGCTAAGGTGGTTGTGCGGCGAGAGAGCATCAAGTCGGCCCAATGAGCGACAAGGCACGGGCCGACAGCCCTGCTCAGCTCTGCCATCACATTATTGCGGAAGCGAGCCGCGCCATAGGATCGTGATGTGCATATCCGTTCAGGCATGAATCCTGCTGTGAGTTCTGCGGCCAGTACTCTTACAAGGCTGCCCGATACCTCGGATGCGGATCCCATCCAGCCCCACGCTGAAAGGCTGCCGTACGGCAGATTAGCGTCCCAACTGGATGGTACATGACGCGATTCGCTCGATATGATGCTTCCAATCGCACCAACGTGTCAGTGATGCTGCTCCCACGCAGAAGCTGCAGGATCCAGCGCATCGACACGGCTTCTCACTCGTCGGGTCCGCTACGAGATGTTTCAAAACTTCTCCCAAGCGCCGCTGCCGTGCCGCTGTTGCATGATGGTTGTCTTCTGCTCCAACGGAAGCCTTTGCATAGTATCTTGTGCGTTGCGTCGGATACAATGCGGTCCGTGGCTGCCACAATGCCACGGTGATTGTTTTGAGGAGAGAGTGTACTTCTCCTCCATTCATACCAATTTTCAATGTCGTTGTCATTGTTGATAGATGTGAGATCTACTGCAGACACCGAGTGATTGTATTCTGGGTCCGCTGATAACCCCGTGCCGTCGGCCTTCTCCTTGACGCAGTCTTCGCATTGCCATCTCTCGACTGCAGCCAAAATATCAATGTCGATGTGTTGGTCCCAGTAACATGGAACTATAGAGCGTAAGCAGTGCCATACCGAATGGTTGGTGGTAGAGACATCGCCATCACACTCGCTCCGATATTCTCTTCTTCGGGAAAAGCGCATGCAAGGCATCGAGAAGTTTTTGAAGCGAGGAACCGAACGGTCTTGTAGCGTGTGGGAATCAGAGCAGTGTCTGCGTCATCCAAGGGCGGGTGCATATGCGCAGAGCTCTATATCGAGCCGAGAGGACTGTACACAGAGATCCGGACATCGACCATCTACACAAACCAAACGGCGGTAGCTGCCGCAGACCTTTCAGAGGCAGATATATTTTTGAAGAAACAGAGCTTGGGTTGGGCCGCCTTTCCGACTGCACTCCGAGATATGTCGAATAGGTGTACCAGTTGACTGGGAGGTTTTCTCCCATGGCCGCCTTCGAGACCTGGCGCTGCTAGGAATGCACGTCCATAAAACGTGCACGCAAGGTCTCACTGTGTGATGGATGCGTACATCCCTGCTGCTGGCCGTAGTCTAAATAGGAATGGCATCTCGAGCCCACCATCGAGCGATGTTGTTGCTCCACTCACTAGCTGCTATCCTGCAGCGAGGCCGAGCCATAGCCGCGGGGGGATCGGGCCAGCCGCCTAGCGATGCGTTGTTGCACTTTCGTGATGTATCAACCATTGATTAGCCTGTTCGGCCTGGCGTGTTCGTCCTTACTGATTTACCTTCAATCGCGTTCTCTTTGAATCTTGCCTGAAGATGGCAGTGTCGATTATTCATAGAGGTGCTCTTCGTTATTTGAGAAGATGCCCTGCTTGACAGAGGATTTCAGTTTCGGGTCAAACGGCCCATGTGCAGGGGCGGCTGGGCCACGTTCCGAGCGGTCGCACAGGCTTTGTCTGTGCATGAAGACGTGGCACGTATCGGCTGCAGTACAGCGCTACAATAGTGCGTTACAACCAGAAAGCCTTGGCAGTGTTTCCTCGTGCTACCAGGGCATCCAGCTAGCACCGTTGCACTGAATGTGTCGCTGTCGAGGTGAATTAGAAAGTCCCCGACGATAGTATCAACTTGCCGCAAGAACTGCATCCGCCAACCAACACTTATTGAGACGCCGTACCTCGACGCCGTTTCGCAGAACCTTGGGAGTCTAAAGCGAGCTGGTCCACCGATGTCTCCGAGCTGAATGAGCCTTGGTTGCTAGTAGGTGAGGCTTCTTCTGTGCGGCTTTCCGTCTGGCTGACTGACACCACTTCGTTGGACATTCTCAATGCAGCGGCATTGGCATCGACGATGAATTGGTCTCGCTGTTTTTGTGTCCACTCTCTGGAATTGCGGTATGCTGCGGCACCCTGCCGAAATGTCTCTGGTGCGTGTGTCATTGCGTAAGCTCCAAGTTGAGTCACATAATATTCCGTCTGGCTGGTCGTAGACTGCCGTGGTTGTGTTGTATAGAACTTCAAAGTACCCTCACTGGGGGGTTAGTATGACGCGATCGAGTAGGCATTTCCATCGTACACGGGAACCGTACTTCCATAGTTCTGCAACTGAAACATACCGCGCCATCGCCCCATCATATATCGCCTGCCGCTGCAATACGTCTGAGCGGCCGGATCTGCCCTTCGCTTCCATGGGAAAATTCGGCGCGACAGGCAGACTGCTCTCGGTGGATGGGACGATATACTTGCCGAGTTCCAAATATATCCGTCAGGTTGATCCGTGATTGTGGGATCATTGTCGACTTGACCATCCGCGCTCGATCCTGTTTGTGATGTAGCGAGTCCAATGGATAAACCCGCGATGAGCAATAGCATGTGCCATCGCGCGGTGTTGCTCCCCTTCATGCTGGGCGGCCTGAGGGCGGAAAGTGAATTGAACCGAACTGACGTGAGAAGAGTATGCACTGTCAGGCCGTGGAGAGCGGCGAAAGTAATTGACTGTCACGCTGCACGCGTGCCAAGGTGTTTTTATATACCTTTAGCAGAGGGACGCATGGGTCAGCCAGAACACTCGGGTGGCTGTGATGGAAAGATTGCTCGTTGGACTTCACCCGTCAGCACTATCGGGTCGCTACGACTGCATCACGCAGATAGACATGTGGAACAGTGAATTTCTCGCCAGGGCTGAAGTCGAATGAAATCCGCTTATGAGGCTGTCTTGAGCGAGGAAGGAGCCATCCTTCGTGTTAGCGAAGTCAAACCTACTAGTTCGCGTCACATGGGCGACTCTCGATCGTTCGGAGGCGCGGGACATACTATGTTGGGAACAGACTCGATTTTTCGTTTCGGATGAAAATGAGGATGAAATTGATACCTTACCTCGTCTCTCAAATGTCAAGCAGTGAAATGTGGCTAAGAAGAAAATAGGATACTGAACCGTTGCCAGCCCCTGCGACGAGCTCCATGGCTCACTACGACGAAGTTCTGAAACATGTCGTGCCAAGGGAGTTGCTCGCTGAGCCCGTGCAGAACGAACGAACGAAAATGAAACGCTTACCCGAGAATCCGTTGACTCGGACTGAAATATATGTTGCAGGGGCACAGCTAAACTACTTCAGATATTGACCACTTTGTAGCGTGTTGTCTGTTCATCGCGTAGGAGTGCCCAATGTGTACCCTCTAAAAAATTCGCTTGCCACGTTATATCCGCTCATGAACGTGTTCGTTTTTCGACTCTGTTTGCACGTGGCGGGACGGACATGAGACCCAGGGGCAATGAGACGCAGGTACAAAGAGTGAAGTAGAGCCTCTTCAGTGCGGAGCTTCAGAACCTATCCCGGACAAGTGTAAGGCGTGGCGTTACTTCTGGCCAAGCGTCACTGTATGCACTAGGCTAGGGGTTTTGGTCGGCAGTAGAGCCGATCAGGCTAACAATACACTGCAGCCCAACTAGCCCTTCGAGCCTTCTGCACAGCTAGGTAGGGCTGCAAAGGCACATGTACGGAATTGGTGTACGACGTCGATGAACTTCCGCCAGCTTTACAGATTTAGAATGTCGCCTCATAACTCCCTACTGAGTCCGCCACGATGTCGTCGGCAATTCCATGTTCGTTGTATTCGTAACGTTGTTGGTTATGAAAGTGCGGTAGAGGGTCATCACGATCTCGAGGTACAGCTTTAAGTGAAGTACATGAAAACGGCAATCAAGAGCAATTCGGGCGGAAGAAGCGCAGAAGTGATACAGCTGGCTGTGCTATCGTAGTCTCCCACGTGCAAATGAGGACACCATAAAGCCAAGTCGTCAGACCGGGCAAGCTTGTGGTAACCAGCACTCTCAGAGGTGAGAGGCTCCCCTGAATAGATGAAAACAAAAGTAGACATGCCTGGCTAGAGCAACAACATCTTGTTTCGAGAAATCCTGCCATTTCTTACAACTGCCAAGGCTTGCATGCGGTGTTGCATTTTGGACAAGCGTCGCTAGCAGAACCACCAACGAGGGTCCCAGCAACGCGGCCAGTTCAGCTGTCTCTCACTAGGCCAAATTTTCTGGGTGGGGAGGCATGGATGATCTCAACCATCCAAACTCAGTTTCGAAGCCTTATTGGCCGAGCAAAATTTCCCTTCGTAGTACTACGCTGAGCGCCGCCAATGTGGCATTGCGCCGGACGGCACGTGTATCAACGTGCGCACTGTTGCTGGCGAACCCCCCCACCCCCCTCCGCGCTTTCCTCTCCGGACCTTCTTTCCTCATCAACTCTCAGCATGTATGTCGATTATATGGTCGCACTCACGATCTCGCAAGTAGCACTTGCTGCGAATCTTACCGACTGCTATTACTTCGATCAAGGACCAGTGGCTGTCAATAATACCATCTGCCCAGGCTCGTCAGCATGCTGCGGTCCGACAGCGAATCAAACGAAGACGAACCGCCAAATCCTCGCCAGTATACTCGACTCTTTTACCCTTGATTCTGTAATGTCATCAGCACCTACTGCTTACTCGAACGTCCTATATCCTCAAAACGACGACGCGACACTCGATATGGACTACTACTCGACCATTCATCCGCCCATTTGCGCGAAGATCTGGGGCCCGCATGGCTAGCAGAGCTGGCAAGTGATCAAGTTCCAGAAGCACCCCGACAGCTCGCAATCCCCGAGTAGAATGCAGGCTGTCCTGCATGGGTGGAAGATGCCCCCGGGGACCTTGAGATTGTCAAAGCAGAAAGGAGCAAGGTCATCTTCGATGATGTGCGTATGTTCAGCAACAAAACCCCAATATTAACGGTCGGAGCTTGGATTGGGATATCGAGCCAGCAGACGCAGACCTGACGCGAGTAATAGCACACGGTATTGAGATCTCACCTCCACGTCTACAAGGCGGAAAAGCGACATCAGTTTGGTGCATCGGTCGTGGTGTGGCTACTCGGCGACGAGCGCATGTCCTGGGGGGTACTCTTGTCGAGCTCCCGACAAGCTGAGCTCAGAGTGAGGCAAGGTGTAAGCTTAGACTCCAGGGATGATACTTCACTGCGGATGTAACAACTTGAGACAGTGCTATCTCCTAATCGAACTCCTCGATCCCGTTCAGCACCCAGTAGTTGACGCAACTCCATCGATCACCTTCCCTCTTCCACGAGAACAGATTGATCCCTTGTCGGGTAGTCCCATAGTAAGAGCCGATGACCGTCGTCATCACCACCTTTGCATCGCCAGCACGTTGGTCAACGGTGCATGTAGAGTTTTGAAGCTCACAATGTAAGCTTGGCAACTTTTTCGCCAAGTCGCGGAAGCCTTGGATGACATTGGCTCGACCGTGAGTGTTGAGTGTCGAGATCTCAGGCGACAAACAGTCAAAGAACGGCGAGCTGTAATCTCTTTCGTTGAAAAGATCGATGATACAAGTGCTGGGTGAATGAGGAGTTCCGCGGTAGACTTGAAAGACAAGAACTGGGGTGCTGCGATTTGCTTGGTATCGCGTTTGTGGGACGGAATGGTAGCCTTCGATTCGGTGACATTATGTCTCAGTAGTTTTTTTGGTGCTGATGGTGATTCTTTCATGTCATCGATAGCATGCCTCTTTCTAGTCGATCGACGGAGAGGCTGTGGCTTTTGTATGCGATCTGGTCGCTGGCATTGCCTCTGTGACATCTCTGCCGTCCGCATGGCGAGTCCACGGAAGACGCCGCTTTCTGATCGACGCTGCGTAGTGGAGATGTTGTTCTTGCGCTGTTTGAAACGTGTACGAACGAGCGATGTGGTGGAGTCGTGCGAAGACGAAGACACTGCACTTACCAGGACATTTAAGTGTGAGCACCTCGAGTTGCAAGATGGCGCAGACCAGCACCGCCTCTTGAAAGAGTTGCACAGCGACTCTTGGTAGATCCACCGCGTTGCGCACGAATCCTTGCGGCGCCTACCTTCGCGTCGATACCAGGGAAAGAGTATGCGCGAACGACTTGGCTCAAAGATCTTGAGCTCCTTGGTGAGGTTCTATTCCTCCGATCCCACATGTCACGAAGCCAGCATCTACTGCCTTCTGCTGCCATGGGACTCGACTGATCCGTCGGACCGACTCGTGTAGCTTGATCCATTGTAAGATTGGCCACTCGTCTGAAACTAGCCATGTGGTGTATCAGATCGATATGAGAACATACCCCTGATAGTCCGGGATCCTCACATGGACCACATTGGCCCTAAATCCTTCGAAGTTTCGCGATAGGGCAAAGCGCTCCGTTCTAGCTAGCGCTGTGTGCACTAGCCATGGCTGTGGTTGGTAGGGTACGAATCCTCCTTGTCGGAAACATAGGTTTGACAGGCTGAACACAGTGACCACCCAATAGACAGGTCCGTCCTCCGTGTCTTACGGACAGTCTATTGTGCCGACTTTGAGTCCACAGAAGGCAACGCTTAGCGTACTGGACAGCGCGGGCTGGTCGGTGCCGCCAAGTTTCCAAAGAAGTTTCTGGATTGGGGCGCTGATAACCTGGTGATGCCATACCTGTCGAGCATCCAGGTGTATGCAGTCGCCTATCTCTCGCGGTCGCGCTTAAGACACGAGTTTGCATCAACATGATCAGCTTACAGTCTGCAAGTGTGCTGAAAGTGAGGACATGCCCTTTCTTTGCACATGTACTGTTCGTAGCATTATATGAGTGGCTTCCCGAAGCTTGGTTTCGTCATTCTTCCTCAAAGCATAGTGCGGTACTCCACCAATCTCTCAAAGGCTTCTGGTCCGTGATCACCTGGCTCATCGCTGGCTGTTGAGATGTATTAGGGTTAAGACAGCACCAACTACCGAATTGCGCAGCTGGAAGGAAAAGTGAGTAACAATGGGAAGAATTGTCGTGAGCCATCCGGAGATAGCCCCAGTCTTGGCCATCGTGCGGATTTAATGCCGGCTATGCTAAATCTCGCGTGCGAGAGAGGCATCGTATACGTCTATTTACAGTATAAGCACGTGGGAATCCAGAGGCTGCGCACTGCCGCTAGCCCTAAGGGTATCGGACAGTGGACGTGTGTACTTCCTACGCAAATAGTTGCCATGATCCTCCCGCGGTTGCAATTCTCATTCTGTTAAATGCGAACGCGACAGCATAACGAAGAGCTGTACAATGGGCGTTTCCACCGGAACCATGCATACCACTTCGTCCGTGCGGTGCTGCCGAGCCACACGACGGGGGCCCGGCCTCCCCATTAAGTGGGTACGCCACGCTACAAGCGACTACTAACAGCGCTGCGGCGGAGGGATCGGGCGATCAGTCAACCTCACACGATGTTCTGCACACAATGCTCCCTTATACGACCTGACAACCTGTCGTCTTCGACTCTTCGTGGGAGCCATCTCTATGCTCCATGCGCAAGACTGAGGGGTGTATCGTTGGTTCGAAATGGAGACATATCACATGAACTTTGTGAGACTTTACATAGACGGTCGTGCCTCTTCGTTTGCCGATCAAGGCGGAGGAACAAAGTAGAAGATTAGCAGGAGACGGTGGATCCATTCTTTAATATGCCTCTTTCGTGCTTGAGCGTGCGAGTCATCTTCATCTGCGTCGCTCGTTATTAACCTTCTGAGACCCTGTAACTAAGCACAGCAGACAGACGATCTACTGGATAAATATGTGCCAAACGTGGTGAGATTGACAGTGGACAAGCGATGACAAATACGACGTGGCAGAATACGGAGCGGTCCAGACGCAGGTTCGAACCGGGACCAAGTGCCACGTTTTGTCGGCCTGGCTTGGCTACCGACTAAGCCAACGTCCAGCTTCTTGGCGGGCCAATTTCAGCCTTACCAACGCGGGAGAGACTCTCAACGCTGTCTTTCGCAGCTATTTTACTACCATCCGTCGCGCATCTGCTAACCGTCATCAAGGACATGCATCGATCAAGCATCATCAACAAAGCTTACGCCACGGAATCTATAATGCCACTCGTCGGTCACGAGTGCTTGGCGACTGACATAGCCAATCCACTCCAGACAGAATGTCCCAGTCCCGAACCGAAGCAATCTGCTTCATCATCTCAGATCGCTTCGTTAATCATGTCACGTCAGAGAGAGAATCAAGCAATCATCATCGTCCCTGCGGAGGTCGCTGCACCACATACAATTCCGTTCTTGCCTGTTCGGCCGATCCTCGCCTCGGTTCATTCCCCAGCAGTCTATTCTAGATTGCTTTTAGCCGCCTATATTGATGGCATTCTCCCGCGGGAGGTTCATGTCCATCCTGGTGTGCTTCTGCAGAGCGAATTCTGGACATCGGCTCGTCTGCCATCCATGGAGGTTGCCATGGAGGTCCTGGGCCTGCTACAATTGGATACAGTGCAAGCAGAGGAACGTCTTGTCCTCCACGCACTCAAAAGACTACAACTGATGATGAAATTCTGGCAAATGGAGCGTGATGGGTCGAATGCCAAACCCGAAGACATGATCGCAGCCACCGGGATGGTGCTCGCCTCCGAGGTCAGTACGACGAAGTCAACAAATTTGTCATTACTCTCTCGCTAAAGCGCGATCAGATATATCATGCTGCCTCTACTGGCCCACAAGTATGGACACAGCATGTCTCGGAAGTGGTACGGCGGATCGATCACTGTGGCCCAGCGCTGCTTGAGACTGTCACTGGCAGAACGTGTTTCAAGTTTGCACGACTATGTGGGGTTCGTATATTCGGCAAGCCGTCTTTATAATGTCAGGGAAACTAACTTCTTGGTAGCTTGTTCATGCGTTGGTGAATCGGAAATCTTTCAAGCTTGGAGAGTCGCGGTGGTTGACGATCATGCAAGACATTCAGTCTGGCGGTTCGGACGCATTGCTAGCCATCGCTGTCGGCTTGCCTCAGATTCTGGAACTGGCGGATTGGTTCTGCACGACTGAACTTGATTCTCGACGGGCTCACACACCGCTGCCGCTCCTACTCGCGATGTACGACAGATTCCGCAGCTGGCTTTCGGCGTACTATGCGGCCAGCGCCCATGAGCCGCACAAAGAATCCGGGGTGCTGCATTTCGCATCTCTGCTATCTTTCAACTTCCACTCATTGTACTGGATTTGCCAAATACTTCTCACATCTGCCGTGATGCGCATTGCAGATACGCGCATGGACCGAAGTCCAGACGATACAGAAGCTGCAGGCATTGCGGAAATGTCCAAAGGATTTGCGACCCAGTACGCCGATCAGCTCTTTGAAAGCCTTGAATATGTTCTTGGTGCCACCAGCGGAAATATTTCAAGGGCGGCTGCTGTGCGATTCCCACTGCATGTGCTTCAGCTTTGGTACAAGCAGTCTGATCAGTACGAGAAGTCGGCCGAGTGTGTCGAGTTGGAGAAGTCGATTCGATTATCGTCGCCCGGTATACAGTGGGACGCTTTGCTGCCTTGGAGCTTCGTGCCTTTGCAATGGCTAGCGGATTGAAGTGTTCGCATGTTGCCACAATACGAAAGTGGAAAGCCTGTGATAGCCATGGTGACTTCGCGAAATGTGGCCTGCTCGTGGAGTGAGCCGTTGAAAAGCTGTCTGCGATCATCTATCGGCTTTGTTATTGCAAAACAACATTGATTCCCAGGCCCTCGCAACGCTTTCATTCGTGTTTTCCATTTCTCTTCTTTGCGGTGACCAGTCTATGCAATCCACTGCTGATGCTCTGTGCGGTCAACAACAAGTCTTCCTCAGCGCGAGATAGTAAGATTGCAGTCATAGGAACCTGGGTCCTCGACGGCCGTTTCGTTCCTAGCGACACGGAAACGAGGCGATCGTACGGGTCGCTGTGCGAGTTGATGATTCATTTTATTGTATGGTAGCAAATTAGGACCATTCCGTTGCGGATGCAGTAGGTCATGAAGAGGTGCGCAAGAGGTGCGCGACCTTCGCATGCGCTGTGTTGGAAACCGGTTCTATGAATAGGGCTGTAGCGTAGACGCCAAAGCTTGTGCCCTATCCGCCTATGCTGAAGGATTCGCCAAGAAGTTGTACCCTCCCTTGCCCCAATGCCAAGTCTTGCACCTTGAGCGATTCCAAAGTGTCGATGACAGTCATTCTTGTACTTTGAAAGTGAACTCTTGTAGTACTCACGATTCTACCAGTCCTTTCCGTCTACATCATCATGAAGCGGAGCCCGGAGACGGATCAGCCTGATCGACTGGAGCCGAAAGCAGGCCTGGACGTGAGCTCCAGACTCATCAATGATTCGGGAACAGATTCCAGTCACAAGACACGTTTGCGAAGCTGGAATGCGCCGGTCTCGATCTTGACCGCGGTGCTTGTCGGCCTCTTGATTGCTCTTGCACACCATTTCACGAACGAGTATCTAGACGGCAAGGCTGTTGACGATGTCTACATTTCGCAATCCTGGATAACGCGCATCGGGACTGGACTGGCCTTCGTAGCGAAGCTCGCCTTCACTGTCGCCGTGGAGATAGCCTTCGTGCAACATCAATGGCAGAGCTTCCACCGCCAGACATTCAGAATCGACGAAGTGGACACGCTTACAGGGGCACTGGGAAATATTTTTGGTTTATTGCAGAGCACGGTCTGGTTCAGGCATCCGTTACTGGCGTTCCTTGTTCTAATAGCGTGGTATGACCTGTTCCTGCTCTATTCTTCACTGACCAAAGACTAATATTGCTCAAGGACAATCCCGATAGCCGCAATTGTCACGCCAGGCGCGCTATCAGTCTCGCCCAGCGCACAGGTTCGTGTTGCTGATGCCTCAGTGCCACAACCTAACTTCAACACCTCTTGGTATGCAGAGAGACAGGCAGGAGGATCATCGGCGGTACCAGGAGTGTCGAATAGTTACAGTATTTCCGCGGCAGCTGATCTGTACAAGTTGGGCTTCACAGCTGCAGCTGCCAGCGAACCGGTCTCTTTGTCATTCTCGCAGCCCAACCAAACATACCATTTGGACTTCTACGGTCCCGCAGTCAAGTGTGCTGCCGCAAATGACTCGGTGATCTACAACACCACCATGTCACTGGGAACGAACCCTTACTCAGGATACACCTGGCGCTATGCCTCGTGGGTCTCAGACGCATACGCAGCCTACCAGGTGGCCCCTTCTGGAAATTACTACAACTTGTCAACCTCCGAAAGGAGCCGAAGCCCGGCTACCGTGGACTACGCCAATACCGATGCCGCACGAATCTACGTCATGACCAATACTGGCAACTGGAATGTAACGAGACGCAAGCATGCCAATGGAGATCCCGACGCGAGCAATATATACACCAATCCAGAAATAGTGCAGGTAAACGTTACGGAGTGTCTACTCTACAATGCCAGCTATGGTGTAGACTTCGAGTTCCAGTACCCGAATCAGACCCGTCAGATAACTGTGAAGGAATGGTTTCACCCAGTTGCAGCCGTCGGAAGCAAAGCCGATGAATTAGAGAACATAGCCTATGCGGGCATGATGAAAGTGTTTGGCACATTACTGGTCGGGACGATATCTTACAACCACTACTCAATCACGTCTACCCTCTCTACCAGCTGGAACATCATCACCATCATGGACGAATACAGCGAGAAAGTCGAGTCGGGTCTCGAGCAACTGTTCCAAAACTACACATTGAGCCTCCTGAGTAACGACCTCTTCATGTAAGTCATCCGGCGTATACGACACGTGCCGCATCCACCGCAGCTAATAAAGATGTGACAGCAAAAACGCTTCGACGGGCGCCGAGCAAGTCCCGGTGACGACTACAACATACCCTATTACGTATAAGTACGATCGCATAGATCTCCTACTCCCGTACGGCTTGAGCTTGCTGTTCGCATTGCTCAGCAGTGCCATCGGTCTGCGAGCTTTCCGAATTAATAATGCGAGTTACAAGAACGTCTTCTCCACATTTCTTCGCGCGACGAATGATCAAGAGCTTCGAGCGGCTATTTCTATAGGCGACAATGGTGCGGATCCGCTGGGAAAGGATATTGCGAAACTGAAGATTACGATGGGCGATGGCAGTTGAAGGTGTGTAGTGGCTGAAGAGCGATGTACAATATTGATCATTAGGAGAACGTTCGTTTCAGCATGGGTCACAGTACTTCACCCGAGTTACACTTTGACGCGTGTATTCCGAACGTGATCGATGACGCCCTGCCCGCTTCTTTATGTCTTCATGGCCAGTCTCACGGCTCGGTCTAAAGACTGTACAGTGAGAATGAAAGGAGGAAGAAGCAAGAGCGAGGCTTAATGTCGTTAATACAGCAAAGAGGCTAGATTCTCCGAACAAAGGTGTTGTCTCAGACATTAAGCAGCAAAGCTGAGACGAAAAGGGGTTAAGCACGGCATTTGGAGCTGCGCACGAGATGTTGCTGGACATGAAAAGACAGCCCAAAAACTACAGTGAGTAAAGTGAAACATCAGAAAGGAGAAACATAATATGTGAGTTCAGAAGCATGGAATATTGGGCTTTTGAAGAGCGAAGGGATGCGAACCTGAACACTTGAGCAGTACAGGTTGAATTGAACATCACCAAACTTACAACACCCTTCAAATGAACATGAACAGCCTTCCTAATTCTGTTCTCAAGGTCTTTGTTAATTTCGAGCGAATCATCCAAACTCATCCACCTTCTTCCAATTCCAAAGCGATCGTCATATCCCGATGCGGTTCCGTTGCCGCACCCATTCTAAAGCGTAGCTTATCCACCAACAGGTCCTCTTTGTGCACAATCTCTATGTACCCACAAAGTCCATTAGAGGATTATGATCTTAGTGAAAGAAGCCGATCGCAATGGCAATTATTCTATGGGTATTGTAACAAAGCCAGACATGCTTCTAGCAGGATCTGAAAGTGAGCAAACATTTACTCCGCTCGCCAAAAACGCGAACAAACGATACTTTTTCAGATTTGGATAGCATATCTTAAAGAATCGTAGCTGTGAAATCGAAGCCACAATCACCCGATGAAATGAGCTCGAGGCCGATTACTTTAGGAAATAGAACTTGAAAGGGCTTTCGCCAACATCGATACGGATTGAAGCCCTCCAACGAAATCTTAGCACAATATCGTTTAACCAAGTTAAATGCGCGTTTCCTCACTAGCGATCTAAGGGTGACAAGATGCCTCGAGATACAGAATAGAGGTTACAGGCTCTTAGTAACAGCCGTTCGACTGCTAATCGGTGTCGTGATTATCTGCTAGAGATTAGTAACTCTATGCAAGAAGTTAGAGAGAATACACTTAACGGCAACTATAAGGGGGGAGTATCTTAAAAGCACTGAGACTTGCTATTACGATGCTAATTCAAGCTAGGCGGTGCGGTAACTAAACTTGAGCTGTTGAATAATACCTCTATATAGCCTATCCTAGTAAGCTATAATATCGCGCTTATATAAATGTATTATTAGTATGCTATAAGAACTCCTCTTACGGCACCTCCTAAAAAGACAGTACTAACTGTAACGCCTATTTCTATCTTTAGAGCTTAGTAGAGAAAAGATAGGAGGGCGGCTAGTATAAGTATTATCGAAGGAGAGCGGGATTAGGAATAGGAGGGGGAGTTCTCGATCTAGGCGAAGACGTTAAGTAGGGGTAGTAAAGCCTCTTCCTCTTCTTCTACGCCTTTAACTTAAGGTCGAGATACGAGTGTTTCGCGTCTAATATATAAACCCGATATCCTACTCGAGATATATTAGTAGTCTTTTAGCGTAGTAGTCTTATAGCGTAGTAGTAGAGACAATTAGGCTTAGTAGACTTAGATAGAGTACAAGTCGACCGCTTTAGCTAGATAGTTACTTCTAACCGCAAGATAATCGCGATACTACCTCGATATAGGAAACACGTACGAAGTATAACTAGAATCGTATATACGATACTATAGAAGTTATAACTTACTATAATTCCTTATCTAGATCTCTTAATCCCTCGTTAATATTATATACTACCCTTATAAATAATCTATACGCTTCTAATATTAGTCGTACTTTTTTACTAGCACGCCTAATATAAAGCGTTTTTACTCCTTAGACGTTTCCGTCTAAAACATTCTAGAACGACTAAAGCATATTAGAGATTCTTACTAAATATAGTAATTAACTTACTAATAAATTAATAGCTAGTAATTTTCTAGGATTATATTTACTTTTAATCTTATAACTCTAAATATATATATATTATTAGAAATACTAATATAAAGTATATTTATTATATTTCAAGGCCTTAGGCGTCAGGCTCGCAGATATCTAGAGTCTACAGGGTGGGCACGCTTTTTTTCTCCGCGGTAATACCGCTAGAACGCATCCCAAAGCAGCAATCCCCCAGCGAGGCGGCCTCGCATTACACAATCAGATGATCCAATACCGCAGGTCGAAGCAAGGGTGGTCCAAAAGTTTCACTGCAAACGTATGGCAGATGCGCGATAGCACGTGGTTTGCGGGTGTGGATCTTTGCGTTTTGGGGTGGTTAGCGATGGCGATTTGTCGGGCGTTCCTTCCTTGCTGGCGTCATGTCTTACGACTTTGGTGGACGGTTTCTGATATGGATGGCGATAAGAAGCGATAGGTGCGAGGTGTTTTCGACGTGTTTCTAGAGGCAACTGCGACTGCAGACAAACGACAGCTTCACTTTCTTGTAGCAAACGTTGCAGGATTAAAACAGCTCGATCATACTTTGAACTGCACAACACACAATACTTCACACAACACACTCCAAATCAACACCGACACCGACATCATGACTGGACAGGCAGGACTCAAGGCCGGCGAGACCTTCCCAGAGGGCGGTGTGTTTGAGCCGTCACCACTACAAAGAACATGAACTGACATTGCGCTGCAGTCAAGTTCAAGTACATCCCATGGACCAACGCTGACACCAAGTAAGTCGCCACAACTTCACTTGCTGCATCTGCATCACTCGATACTGACCATGCCATCTCCAGGGTCTGCGGTATCCCCGTCACCTACGATGCCTCCAAGGAGTTCCAGAACAAGAAGGTCGTGCTCGTTTCCGTTCCAGGTAAAGGACCACATCATCAACGTCAACTTCAAGTACTTCTCGTACTGACACTCACCCAGGCGTTTTCACCCCAACCTGCTCTGGCAACCACGTCCCACGCTTCATCGAGAAGATCTCCGAGCTGAGTACACCTCCCTCCCCCAACCCTCACCCACACCCATCACCAATCACCAACTAACCCCCTCCACAACAGAAGCCAAGGGCGTCAACAACCTCATCATCATCGCCCCCAACGACGCCTACGTCATGTCCGGCTGGCAGAAAGTCAACGTCGCCGGCAGCGACGACGACAACACCTTCGTGCTCTTCATGTCCGACCTCGAGACCAAGCTGGCCGCCAAGATCGGCTGGACGGCGCCGGGCGACCGCAACGGTCGTTGGGCTGCGATCGTCGACCATGGCAAGATTGCTTATGCGGAGGTTGAGACGGAGTTGCAGGCTGTTACTGTGTCTGGTGGTGAGTTTCTTCTTGCTCTTTCGGTGTGCCGGTCGGACATTCCGGGTGCGCGGCTCCTTGCTTGGGCGATGTGTGCTGACGTGTGGGTTGTTGTAGTGGACGCTATCCTCGAGAAGCTCTAAGCGAGCGAGCTGGGCGGTACTGGCGGAGCTGGACTGCATCAAGCAGGTGAAGGCTCATGTTACATGCGACTATGAAGAACTCATGATAGAGAAGGGAAGACATCAGGGCTGACTTTCAAGCACTGTATTGTGCGATATGGAATCGAAAAGAAACATTTCAAACTCACTTACTTTCTCATACTCAGCGTCTCAAATTCTTGATCCATGAACTCACCGTGTGCAAGACTGATGGCTCTGGTCGAGTAGTCGTCCTCAGGGCTTCTCTCGCAGTGTATGCCTCTACCGTCTTGACAGCAAGATACTGCAGCAGCATGTCCAAGTCCGCCCGCAGACTGTTCGGCTGCACATCGCCTTCAAAGAACGACTCACCTATCAACCCTCTTCTTCCCAAATCTCTCATCTCCTCCCTCATCAAAGCAGGAAAGACCATCGCATCCATCGTCCTCCCGTCCCACCTCTTAATCACCTCAAATAAGCCCTTCACAATAACCTTCCACATCCTCACCTCTTCCTCCGTATACCCCCTCCCACTCGCCCTCGCGAAACCCCTGAGAAGATTCCCCATCGCAACAACCTGCACGCCCAACCTCGCCCTCTCCACAACCGCCGGACCCGCCGCACCTTGACGATACTCCTCACCCAGCCACAGATTCGCCTGCGCAGCCGCGCGATACAGTTCAGAGATGTTAATGTGTATCTCATCGTTGAAGCGGAGGTAGTTGCCTCCCAGCAGGCCAGCGTGGGCCATGGCTTGGCTCATGAGGACGAGGCGGTCGCTTTGGATGGGTTTGGGGAGGGGGGAGGAGAGGTGGAAGAGGATCTTGCGGCAGGTTGGGCAGGTGTTGCGGTGGGGGAGGGTGAGCCATTGGGTTATGCAGGTTTGGCAGAAGATGTGGTTGCAGGGGTTGAGGGAGATGGGGTCGGTGGGAGGGTGTCTTGAGGTGGGGTGGGGAGTGGGACCAGTCCGGTTGAGAGGTAGGTTTCGCGTGAGGGGAGCATTTCGTTTTGTTTTGGGTTGCGGTGCTGTGTTGTTGTTTGGTGGTCTCTTGTGGTGTAGAGATTTCTGATGTTGTGTTATCGCGCTGATATGATGGTTAAGGATTGCAGGAAGAAGACTAAGAGGCTTGAGCGTGTTGTAGACCGATAACACATAGCAACAATGGGCTTTTGAAGCGTCTCTTCTTTGTCGTATCTTTTTGTTCCAAGATGGGATTACTCCAGACAAAACGCTTTGATGCATGTTTATGTTGTCAGCTTTGTTGAGACAACGAAGCCATAGCCCGGTGCCCAAGAGAAACTGTCGTAGAGCAATGCCATCGGTTCCAAGCATGCGTAGCCTAATTGGTCATCCAGGAAAGGAACGTTCACGGCAAGGCCATGAAGAGGGAGTGAGGAACTAGACCATAGATCATATCTCCCATGCTGCGTGCAGAGAAGTTACCATCCCATCAGATAGATCTCAGCATCACCGTGACGTCCGGATGTCACTGTCGCTCTTCGTACTTGTAGTCTCGTACGAAGTGAAGTCAACTCGTGCGGCTCGCGGCGGGACCACACCCGCATGTCCCTGCATACGACGAACACATCACGAGAGCGGTCTTGTGCACTGGTGCAGTATTGGGCCAGGTACGTATCGCAATCTTCTGGCGCTGATACGTAGCTCGATCAATCAGGCCACAGCTAGGTAAGCTCCTGCGAGTGGAAGCTTTGCTGCTCGGCTTGGTACGTCTGGGGAAGTGTCGATTGGGGGGGAGATAGGCGTTTTTGGGGGACTGTGGGGAGGGTTTTCGAATGGGAATAGACTTGTTGTTATCGGTTCGGTGTTGGCTGTGTTTTGAGCGGTGAGAGGGAAGATAGGTGAGTGCTTTGAGGAAGAGCAGTCTAGACTCGTACAAAGCGGTCGGGCTTCTGATTGGGTCCGAGGACACGCCGTGCGGCATGATCCCTGTCACTCCTTCCCCGCAATCGCTAGGTCAAAGAAAGGCAAGATCGCGGGTCAAGAGCACGTTTGGAGGTGCGTGTGGAAGGCTTGACCTCTTCCTTCCACCTCCCACAAACATCGCCAAACCACCAGACTCGCCCACCGCAATCGAACACTCCCCGCCTACACCATTCAAACCAGAGACATAACCAAAGCAACCGCCTCGCCCTTATCGCCCACCCTCGCACAGCCAGATATCTGTGACGTAGCTGTATCCTGACGACCCGCGAGAGGTCCCCTTCGAGCTTACGAAACACTCATCCCTCCCTCCCGACCAGCTCCAGTGTGAGGTCAGAAGAGCGAGCTACACTGCGTCTGGAGCACACCCTCTGGACTGTTGTTGGCCTTTGTGCCAGATCAGTCCAATCCATCCTCTTCGTACATTCACTTAGCCGCCATTCGGTCCCCGTACACCGCCTACCCCTGATACTCTGATACACATTACCTCCGCAATGTCCGACGAGAACACTCCTTCCTCTCCACCACCAAACCGAACCCGACGCTCGTCCTTTGCTGGCGAGACGTTCGCCAATTTGTTTGGCGGACAGCGTGGCTCCATGTCTCGTTCCACGAGCGTGAACGAGGGCAATAGCGGCAGTGGACAACAGCAAGGCCAGTCATACCAAGGACCCATCACCAGCGCTGCTGCTCAAGCCCAACGACGCCGCCTCTCCTTGACTACGCTCGGCCTGTCCGGCTCTCCCAACCAGAGCTCACCGTTCGGCTCGTACAACGCTCGGCGCGACAGCTACGGCACGGCTGGCAGCAACGACAGCATCGACGAATCCGCCATCGAAGACGAACCTGCGTCTGGCCCAACACCACAGACACCCTTCGGTCGACGAATGAGCTTCGGGGCAAAGGCATTGAGGGATGTGAGGACGAATGGAGGAGGCAACACACCTCCAGGACAGCAGAGCGGTACTAATGGTACATCTGCACCTTCTTCCAACGGCACCACCACTTCTCAGAAACAGCCCAACGGGACAATCTCTGCCCGAGATGCCAAGGGTCGAGGTTTGTCTTCGCTGCCCTGTCCATGATACCCATTACACACCATCATGCGTCGCTCTGTCATGTTGGTAAAACGTGCTGACTTTCTTGATTTGTAGGTACTGCTGAAGGATTTAACTGGTCTGACAACTTCCGTACTCGCGCCGAGCGTACCTCCATCGCAGGCGGCGGTGGTCTCTCCAGCTCTCCACGTTCCGCCCATGGCCGCGCGCAGAGTGTCGCCATTATGGAGCCTCCAGCTCGTGAGATGCCAAAGCCTAAGGAGCAAGTTCGGCCTGATCACTTCCAGGAGAGAATCCTAAAGGGCGATTTCTACATGGACTAGACGTGCGCACATCACTGTTACAGGACTGGCTTCACGCTCTACCATTACGAACCGCCTTTGGACTCAACGACTTGTACTGCCTACCCTCAATCTTGGTAACGACACGAAAGAAACCGATGTGACGATAGCAACGACGAGCAGTTTTTGACTTGTTCTTACGACAACGCTCTTGGTCGGCCGGGGAGTCTGCGCGGAAATGTCGATGCACGTTTTTTGGAGGAGCGGAATTGTATGGTAACATTGAAAAGTGATCCGGAGAGCACGGAAAAGAAAAACGTGGGCTGCACCGGCATTGGAATTTCTCTTTTCTAACGACTTGAAACGACGACCAAACGCAACGCTCGCTACAATACCCAAAGGATGAGAAGCACACTTTTTGAATGTCTCCTCTTTCGTCGGCTGCAGGTGGCTTTGCAAATGTATGAGACGGTGATGGTGATGGGTCGGGGATCTGCTAGCTTTAAAGAATAAGAGGAGTTTTGAAGGAGTCTTGGAATCAGAGAGGTGTGTGTGGATGGTGATATGTGTGCCTGGATGGCATATGGCTTTTCGCGCGAGGAGAGAAATGGTGTACGATTATCAAATTGATCAACGCTGCGGTGTGTGTGTGCTGGGAGTGAGAAAGACAGATGAGCGCGGATATGCTGCGCGTATGAGTACTACTGCTGTCAATGAGAGATGATGAATCTTGCTCTTGTGCCAACCGTGCTTTCAAAGATGGCGAAGAGATGAGCTTGGCGAGACGCCTTTACTACGACTGATTCTACGCTTGAGATGTCGTCTCTAGGCCAGCTTATGCGTGGAGATGGTGCTCTTGGGCTGGTCATCGTGATCGAGGATCTTTTTTTCGTACGCGGGCGACTAGCCTTGAAGTCCGCTCGCATGCAATATAATATACACTTTTGATAACCAGACGGCTCCATGGCGTCGCCGTCGAAGCACACAAGTAGCCTGTCCGCACGTGTCCCATGCTCATCTCCCACGCTTGCGTATGCCGCCTTTTGCATGTACACTGCCTCCACCGATTGACTGTGGCACGACTTGGCCAATCACCAGGTCGGTCTCGTCTGTATCCATGACAATGTTACAATAATTTTCCTCCTCAGTGTTCATCCCCATTGGCGCGAGCTCCTCCTCCACGAGCGTCTGCTTCTTCCTCGCGCTATGTGCATCAACCTTTCTCTTACGATCTCAGCTGGAACATATGCGAAGCTGTGGCCTCTGTTGGTGCAAAATTTGCGACTGCGTTCCAATCCACCACGTCCCACCATTGGTTCAGATACTTCCTCTTGCCCGCGATGCCAAAGTCGGCCATCCACGTATGTTCCCACGTGCTCACGCAGAGCACCGGAGCGAGACTGACACCTCCCGGAGGAATGGTCGCCTCTTTCCTCCCGATGCCCGAGTGTGCGCCAAAGGCCCCTGCGGTGTTGTTCGGTAACTGGGATTGCTGGGCGAGGTAGCCTTGGTATGAGTTGGGGTTCTGATTGTTCATATCAACGCCTTGCTGGCGGTAACCAGCCTCGGGAAAGGGTGTGCCGGAGAGGTACGTCGTGAGAATGCGCCAGGCGCCGTTGCGGGCCCTCATCGGTGCCTTGTCGACTTGTCGCGCCCATACGAGCCAGACATAGCCTGGGCCGAACATGGCGGCGGCAGTGTCCAGCATGGTTGCCCGCAAAGTCTCGATGCTGCCGAATGTGTTGATGAGGGAGTCCTGAAGCTGGGGCTGCTTTTCCAACAGCACGGGGTGGGTGGAGAGCGTCTGGAAGAAGAAATGGTTGTTGAAGGCGGCAGAGGCGTGGTTGAACAGCGAGGCGTTCATGGGATCGCGGGCGTATCTGATGACGAGATCTTTCACCTCGGCGTGGGCGTCTGGGGTACCACTTGTAAGTTCGCGGAGTTTGGAGAGGAGCACTTCCTGGTATTGCGTCCAGGCGACATCGTATCCTTTTGGTGAAAATAGCCCAGGGATACCCTTCTCCGCGAAGAATTTATCGTGATGTAGTATCGGTACGCCGTGAGTTACGGGTTCGTACTGTGAGGATATGGGACGGGTTTGGGATCGTTGGACGGTTTGGAGGAGGGGGGCTCTCGCGCGCTGGGGAGAATGTCAGTGAGGGCATTGGCATTGATGGTCGGCAGACCGTACACATGCTGAGCAGGTCCATTGTGACGAGGCGATCTGGCCGGCGGGCCGTAATAAGCGTCTTGTGATCATGGTTGGGGGTGCGTGAAAGCGCTGTCGCATGCCCGGCCGCGACATGAAGTTCATCGACGCCCGGACATTGTTCGGGACGAGACTTCTGACCCGCAACTCGCGATCTTTGGCCACAGTGCTCCAAGCACAACGCCAGCCAACCAACCTCACCTCGTTCACTGCACCTCACACGGGCGGCAAGACGTTTCAGATATTCCAGACCGGCTGCTCTTGTTGACTCTCTCCCACCCAGACACTCCGCTGCCTCTACCGCTGGTGCTACGGTCAATGCTGCTCGCCGTCGCCATTCATCTACTCGCGCCGGTCCCACTCCTCGACAATGTCACTCCACTTCACGTCGACCACACGGTAACATTGTCTTGCGCGTAGAGACATCTCTCTCTCTGTTGTTTCCTTGTCTTTCTTCTCTAATACTCACCCATTTCCTCGAGCGGCCGTTGAGCGGCCTGGTCTTCTTGCACCGTTCCTTTCCTTTGAGATACCCGCGCCTTTTCTCCAGCGCAAGCATTTTCATCATGTTCTCTAACTCTCTAATTACACTCTGTCTCGTACAAGTCCTTTCTTCGAACGCTCTCTGGATCCCCGAGGAACTACAGCGAGACGCTTCGTTGTGGATACCCGAAGATTTCACACCTTTCGCCAAACGGCAAGAATCAACATGCGGAGGGAAAACGAACCTCAACCCGTGCGGCAACAGCTTTCCTTCGGATTTCTGTTGTGCAAGCGATACACAATGCCTACTACTTAATACAACATCCTCCATCACAGCCGCGCTGTGTTGTCCTGCTGGTCAGGACTGCGCTGCGATCAACACTGTACAATGCGATCAGGGAATGCAAAACGCAACTGCACAGCCAGACAGTCAACTACATTCAGATCCTACGGTTGAGCTAGAGACTTGCGGCAATGCTTGCTGTCCGATGGGATACAAGTGTCAAGGCAGCGTTTGCCTGGCTCAGAGCAAAGCGGAGGCCGCCGCGAGTTCTTCCTCATCGCCCTCGGCATCGAGCAGCCTTCTACCGACGAGTACGAGCTCGCCACTCAGTACCACGACTTCCACATCTGGTGGAACCACAATCACTCCCATTCCACTTGGAGGCGCCGTGGAGAACACCCACGACTCGGATTCATTCTCAGGCAAATCCTTTGCTGCTGGCTTCGTACCTGGTATCGCACTTGGCGCCATACTAGCGGCAGCTTTGGTTCTGTGGCTTCTTCGACGAAAACGTTGCAACTCCAGATCTTACATCGATGAGAAGCATTTCTCCACCGGTCGCGATACGTTGACAGATTTGGGACCAGATGTTTACCGGCGGCCCACCGTACATGGAAGATCGATCTCTGAGCCGACAGTTGATACCAGCTTGGGCCATCGCACCGACTTCTACCATTCATCACCGCCTCGAGAGGAGGAAACCGGCATGTATGGTGGTCTTCAAGGCTACGCTGTGCACATTCAATCTCCAGCAAAGGCGCCTATCACTCCAGCCAGCCAAGCTCAGGAAGCCGCATCCAGAAGTAAAGTCTGGCTTTCTCATTCACCATTCATGAATCAGGTATCGACACCAGTTCCAACGCAATCGCCAGTCCCGGCGCACCTCAAACGAGGGACATTGCACTTCCAGATCAGCCCAGTACGAGCTCTCCGGAAGCAACGAAGCATGCACTCTCTTCGACGCCAAATGACGGACGCTACAACTCGCAGCAACTCAGGTCGAAGACAGCGAGCTGATCTGAGTAGAACTGGAAGTGCCGAGACCATCAAAGTCTTGATGGATACGCCTGACGTTTCGAGAAATCCACATCCAAGAACTCTACCCTCGGCGACTTATCAACGACCGTCGCAGCCTCTGCCATCGGCGAGTACCTGGCAGACAACATCCAGCTCTGACGATTCGACCCCCATTGATGAACAGCCAACCCAGGACGACTACACGCCCACTCGTCCCGGCCGCAACAGTCAAGTCGCCAACGTCGGCGCTACTCTTCAAAGCCCCTATACGCCCAGCAACTATCCCACCACAGATCAGCACGAAAGAGAGCGAAAGAAGTTGGACGGTCTGCTTCCTCCAGGCATGGCGGGTGATAGAGACTCCGCTTGGAGGAACACTGCTATGACGACTTTCAGCAGTATGATGGAGAAAGCTGGGCTGAGGAGGAGTATGTTGGGTGAGGAGAAGGGCAAGGGGAAGGTTATGAAGGAGAAAGATTTGGTGATGGGACCGGATCCGAGGAAGTGGAATCGGTGATGAAGGTAGAGGAGAGTGTGAGTGTGAGTGGAGTTGTCTCTAGTCTTTCGTATCCCTCTGGCACCGCCACGAGCAATTTCAAACTCGTGCTGTCATATGAAATTCAGAGTAATTCGATCATGACCACATTTTGACTCGACTGATCGCTAAAAACCTCGTTTTTTCAAAATTCTACATTCCGAAACGTCTCGCCTAGACCACACCTCCAGTCTCATCCCCCTTCTCATCCCACCCCTCCTTCGTATTCTTCGGCATCCTCAAAAACAGCAAACTACTCACAAGTCCAAAGCCCGCCATCCCAATAGCCAGATACAGCGCATGTCGATACCCACCCAACAAATCCCTCCCCCCATCATTCGTATAAGACTCCACCGTGCCCGCGAATCCCAGCCCCGTACTGAGTCCATAACTCAACAACGTGCCGATCAGCGACCCCGCGACGCCCTGATGTTTCTTGCCCACGCTGCCGGACGCGATGATCTGCGAGGCCGCGAAGATGAAATCGACCGTGAACGCCGCGCAGATGATGGCGGGGAACATCATCGCCCAGTACGTCTGATGCCGCGGGGTGGTGGCCAGCAGGACGTTGCAGATGATGAGGGCGACGTTGCCGATGGCGATGATGTACTGCGCGGGGAGGCGCGGGATGAGCCAGGCGGACAGGAAGGCGGCGGCGGTGCCGAGGACGGTGAGGGGCTGGTAGTTGGCGCCGTTCTCGATGATGGAGTAGTGCCGGATGTTGAGGCCGATCAGCGAGAAGTACCACAGGAAGATGCCCATGGACATGAAGGAGAAGAAGACGATGAGGAGCATGAGTTTGAAGGAGGGCGCTTTCCAGATGGAGAAGGGGAGGATGGGGGAGGGGGCGAATTTGGCTTCCCAGAGGAGGAAGGCGGCGAGGTGCAGGAGGGAGACGATGAGGAGGATGTAGATGTAGGGTTCTGTCCAGCCGACTCCGGGGGCTTGGCTTTTGGTTGTGTTAGTTCGAATCGATCAGGCTTTGGAAAAGGGGAAGGATGCTTCACACTCACTTCCACACAAAATTGAACAAAATCAACCCTCCCACCCCCAAATACGCCCCAACCCAATCAATCTTCCCACCCCCATCAACAGGCCGATCCCACGGCAAGCTCACCACCATCAAAGAGAAAACCACCACCCCAACAATCACAATCAGAAAAAACGCCCACTTCCACTCCGTCAACTGAACCAACAACGGCGCCACGACACTCGCGCCCGCCGCGCCCACGGGCGCCATCGCCCCAAACAACCCCATAGCGAGATTCCTCTTCCTGCCCGGCGGAAACGTCACCCCCAGCAAAGCCACCGCATTCGGCGTGATAAGCCCGCCTCCAATCCCCGAAAGGCCTCTAAAGACGCACAGCGTAATCACACCCGGCGCGAACCCCGCGACGAGATTCCAGACCAACCACCACGCGCACGCGCCCATCAAAACCGTTTTATGTCCGTACACCTCGCCCAACCGCCCGCCCATGAGGACAAACGTTCCTTGCGTGAGCGGGTATGCGGCGGCGATCCAGGCGGCGTCGTGGGTGATCTGGGCCTCCGCCTCGGGCGGGATGATCTGCGTGGAGGTTTGGACGTTGTAGTAGAGGGAGGTGGCGATGGAGACGGCGGAGGAGATGCCGGAGCCGTAGGGGTACATTTGGATTAGTTGGGCGAGGTTGACGAAGATCATGATGGCGAGTTGGCGTTTGGGTTGGGTTTGGAGGGAGGCGGCTATGGAGATGGATTGGGAGAGTTGCGGTGGTGGTGGGTTTGTTTCGGGGTCGTCATGGTTGAAGATGGTATCGTGGCCGTGGTCGTGGTCGTGGTCGTTGGCGGAGGGGAAGGGAGCCTTGTCGGCTTGGATGTCGTCTTTTTCGTCCATTGTTGCTGGGGCTAGCTAGTTGTCAGAAGGTTAGCGTGTACAATGTGGTGAAGTGCCACTTCAAAGGCCTTTTGAAGGCCGGCAGGCATGCTTGGCGTAGCACACCATCAACGTGTTGATAGATACATTAGTAAGTTGGACAAGAAAGGAGGCTATCAAGCACATCTCCATAAGGTTGAATACGGAGTTGGAAAGTCATTGCCGGAACTCCATTCCGGATCTAGGTTGATGAGATGATCTCTCAGGTACCAAAATCATATTGCGTTCATATTGCGTAGCAGGCCAGAGTCGGAGGCGCGAACAGTTCGATCAGTAATCGCTGCAAGTTGTGGCGCCAAGCGGATCTGTGACATCGCAGCCCGGCGGCTTGGAGCTAACTCACGTATGTTTACATGTATTTATGCTTTCTATCCTTCTATTTTATATTGATGTTCTGTTAACATACATAAGCTGGTAATCATACCGCAAAGCCGCAATGTGAACTGGATGCTGTCACTCATAGCAAGCTCTCAACCAGGACGTTGTGGATCCTGCCGCTCCGCAACGCCTGATAGATGACACTGACCTGCTTGCCGATGATATATCTGCTGTTCGCTGCCACCTGTATGCCTTCAGGGCTCGGTCTATCTGCCGTTGGATGCTCGACAAGCCCCTTGTGAAGCGGGACTCGGAGGTCGTCGCGCACAAATTCGTACAGCTTCTTCGAACCGTGGCTTAAGTAGACACGAGTGATTGCGCTGGCTCCGGACGTGAAGAGTCGCCGTGTGTACACGATTGAGTCCGCAACGAGTTTTGAGCATTGTTCCTTCCAGACTGCGATTGAGGTAAAGAGCTTGCCCTTTGCTTCATCTGACTTATCGACTTTGGAGAAAACAGCGAACAAGGGAGCGATTGTAGAATCTGCGGCGGCGGCGGACTGCTGTTGGATGTCCTTACTTTTCGCCTCCTTGAGCCCACGAGCAATTGCCTCGAAGGCTATCGACACAATCGCGTCCAGTTCATTTCCGTCGAGAAGCGACTGGAACAAGCCCCGCATGGTCTTCTCAGTAGCCGATCGAATTCTTTCTGTGAGTTGATCGTGCATTGCTTGGAGGTCGAGCGCTTGACAGCAGGCATATAGATGTGAGGCAGCCATCATCGAGACAATTTCGACAGCATCAAGTGTGTACCGAGCCGAGATCAATGCGAGGGAATTGATAGCCTGATTGTTCATCTCGGCTGACTGGACGTGCGAGCTGACAGGATTCGCGAGAAACCCCAGCTCTGACATGTACGCCGCCATGTTGATGTCGATACCCTTGAACGTGAATGATAGACTTGGATCGTCAAAGCTGAGGTTAGGAGGTAGGTCGCCGTTCATCATGGGGTTGATCAACTCGGAGCTTTGCGCAAACATCAGCTTGCCCAGCATTTGCAGGCTAAGGCGGGTCTTCTCGGTAGCTGATGTGACAGAGGTCGCTTGGAAGTTGCCACCGTGGTGGACATGGCCATTTTTGACATCGATGAGTGGGTTGTCGGTCGTGGAGTTTAGTTCAGTTTCAAGTTGCTGTGCTGCAAGCTGAAGATCTTCAAGGTATGGCCCCATCCACTGAGAGGCCGTTCTGAGTGCATACCGATCTTGTGCTAGTCCGTTTGTCTTCGCGCCTGAAAGGTGGCTAGTGGCAAGTCTCGAGCCCCTGAAGAATCTCGTTATGTTTTCCGCAGCTTCGATCTGGCCAGAGTGAGGTCTGACCGTTGCGATGAATGGATGATGGTTATCGATAGTGCCACGCATTGCTTCAGTACACATGCCGGTCAAAGCTTGCGCCAAGAGCGCGAGGTATTGAGTCTCGTGAAACCCCAGCATGGCTACAGTACCGCTGACAATGGTCCCATTGGCAATACCAAGGCCTTCTTTCGGTCCAAGAGTCAAAGGCGCGATACCCGCATACTGAAGTGCCTCGTTCGATGGCAATATCTTGCGTCCGTCTTTGGCTGGACAGCTGACGTGAATGCCTGGATTTCCCTCTATTGCGCCGGCAATGTATGCAAGTGGCATGAGATCTCCAGAAGCCGATATCGATCCGCGGAGTGGCACCACGGGGATGAGGTCGAGGTTGAGCATGTGCATCAAAGTCTCGATGACTTCTCGCCGTACTGCAGAGTGTCCACGCAGTAAAGAGTTGCATCGTCCAAGCATGGCTCCTCTAACCGCGCTCCTGGGTAGCGAGTGTCTATTCAGAGATGCAATTGCCTCTGAATCTCCGCCATCATGCATTCCAACATCAGATGGCAGGAGAATGCCTGTCTGAAGAAGCTGGACGAGCGCCTTTTGCAAGTCAATAGTTTGTGAAGTTCGCGTGTCCGCGGATCCGCCAAAGCCAGTGTTGATTCCTGAAACAAAGTCAGCGGGAGGAGGTTGGAAGCGGAAAAGAGAGCACAGCATACCATATATTGGTGTCCCTTTTTCCAGCTGTTGAGCGAGGAAGTTCACGCTGGCGTCGACCTTGTCGAGGACTGACTTGTCTTTGGTGATACGGCATCTCACCTCGTGTCTATAGTACGTCAGCCGACCCTTCGCCAGTAGAGGCCTTCGATACGCACCGTGAAGCAGCGATCAAGTCGGCAATGGTCAACTTGTCGCCGCTAATTGTCACCACTGCATCGTTTTCATGTCCCATGGTCAGACGCCGGAGCATTTGATGATGTTGCCAAACCCATTGGAGGTGTTGTCCGTAGCTCTTCAATGAACATGGCGCGGCATTGGAGCTTTTGGTATTGGTTTCCGTTCCGCCAGTCATCTTCGTAGTGGCCAGATCTCTGGAGTCGTTCAGATACACCTGCTTTGCGAGGTAGACAGTTCTGGCGAGGTTCTGATAGTCACAATTTGAATTTAGATGGCACTCTGATGTGGAGGGTTCGAGTCGACTTGGCTGGATGCTTTACCCCTTGCGTGCGCCACCCCGGTCACCCGACCTGGCATTCGTTGACAGCTGTACAAGTAGTGTTGGCAAGCACACGTCCAAGGGCCACGAGGTGATATATCGTGAGTCTGATTGAGCGTCAAGCACCCCACGTATTCCTGATGAACCGATAAACTTTTGGTGGGAACCGAGCTGCGACCTTAGAAACGAGTAACTTCGATTGGCCCGCGCAAAAGACTTGGGTTTGGGGACGACCGGTCTGATCTTCCGAAAAGTCCGTGGGTGTCGTTGGCAGGTAAGGCTGGCGCTGTGACTTCCAATCCGAGACTGAATTCAGTGACAAGGTTCCAAAGCAGTATCCGGATTGGGCACTGTTGCAATGGAAGTGTCACTGGATCGCCGGTTAGCTTTGTCGATGTGATGCAAGAGGGAGACGGTCGACGAGTTGCTTGTGTGAGCTGGACAAATACACTCGAAGTGTTGTTTGTCTGACGTTGTGCAACAAACAAGGATGGGCCTCCTGACAGGGTAGCAACGTGCAAGCAGCCACCGGAACCGAAGGACCGAAGGGCAGCAGCACCTGCATCAATCACGCCGTATTCGAGCAAGCCCGAAAGCGACTGACTGCCAGATATGCTTGCAGACGCAGCTGCACGTACACTGATCAGGGCAGGCTAATGCACGCATACATGCGTCGTGCCTAGGGCAAGAGCATTGGGATGGTGCTGAAAAGTGTTATCGTGTGCGGCACAGGTAGTCTATGCATTCTCGATCAGGCGGGCGATATCTGCGTGGTCGAGCCACATGGTCTTCGGTTCCATGCGACTTCCATATCGAAGTGCTCTCTCCAGAGTACCTTCAATGTCGCCAGCGCAGGTGTCCACAAGCGTTTCCACGACGCGGGGGATTGGGGCATTGGAGTTCATCATCGACGACATCATGGATCGGTAGCTGCTTTCGTCCGTTGGGTCATCGAGGTGTGTTGATGTGCAAGAGACGGACGACGTTGGTGGACGATGCATTGGGGAAGGAGTTCGCAATGTCACGTGCTAGCGCGGCTTTACCGCGACGCGAATTGACCTCGGATTTAAGCGAGCTTGCTCCTCGCAACGACACCGACCACCAACAATGTCCCTATCATGAAGCGAAAGCGATCAACCCGGCAGAGTGCCTCCTCCATCAAGAAACAGAAGCCAAACAACGCTACAGCGCCACGGCCTTCATCACCACTGCTGCAGAAGTACTACCGGCAAGTTGTCACTCTACGCCAATACCTCGCGTCGCGTCTCTCCAAGAAACGGAGGAAGCGACTTCAGCAATATGGTCATACGAAAGGAGAGGATGGTATTTGCCATTTGCTCGACACGACTTTGATTGGCAATTTTGGACATGTTCAGGTCGAGGATAGCACCTTTGTTGAGGAGGATCTCGCCATCTTCACTCAACAATTGACGCATTCCGAGTCGTCGATTGCGTTGACGCCTGGGTCGTTCAAGCAGCCTGAGGTAGGATGCCTCACCTCAACTTTGGACCCATTCCGACACGGATAGCAGAACTGATAGTTGTAGATTGTCGACTTCGTGATATGGCTACTGTTTCGCCGATCTCTCGGAGCGCAAAGGCCTAAGCATATCCTCTGCCAGAACTTCCAAAGATACGTCACCGAGCACAACTATGGCTCCGAGCCGGAGATAGTGCCAGGCATACCGGGCATATACTCTGTGGGACCGAATGAACACGTCGAGACTCTCAGAAGTCATCCGTGGACTACAATTCCTGACCTGCTGGGCAAGGGCTCTGAGAGAATCATGGGGGATTTGTTGATGGACTGCAGCGTGTTTACTCCTGTCGGCGGCAGCAGTAATCTGGTTCAGCTTAGTGGAATCCCAATGTGCGACCTTCCAATGTTGAAACCAGTGCAAACCACGGAACAACTGGACAATATGCATGCGGGACGAGATCACAATGGACATAGCAAACGTGGACTGACGGACATCCGCTTCGTACGACATCGAATGCTCTACGCCAGAGCGGCGTTGAATGCTCGAGGTGGTACACGATTCGGTCTCAACCAGATTCATATCTTGAATCGCTGCCGCGATGTGGAAAGTGCTGAAGAGACTGTGCATGTCTTGAAGTACATGTTCCCAGCTCAGTTTGGACTTCATAATGTACTTCAATCAAACGTGGACAGCAAGGACACGACGGATCCATTCAAGGATTACATGCTTCGAGAACAGGAGATCACACGCCAGCGAAAGTCTCGGTCCAACGTCAAGGAGGCAAGCAAATTCCCTTCAACGCCGAAAAGGCTGCGAGGGGTGATCCAAGAGCTGATCAAACGACTACGAAAGCGCCACTTGAAGTGCTCCTACTTCGCCATTCTAGAGCATTACTGCCCAGGACCGAACCCCGATGATGCCTCAACGAATGCTTCGATTCAGCGGGCCTCTGACGAAAGCAATGTATCCGCTTTTTGTCGAGCAGCAGTCTCGAGAGTCTTTCCCAAAGCATTGTGGGGAGATGGTGAGACAGGAATCTACAACACCCGCAAAGTGTACCAGAACATCGATCGCTTCGTTCGTTTGAGGCGCTTTGAGAGCATGAGCTTGCATGATGTTTTGCAAGGCATGAAACTCCACGATGTGGCTTGGCTCAGGTCGCCCAAACTGGATGCAGGACACAGCCTTAGCAAAACGGACTACGCCAAACGCAAAGAACTGATGGCAGAGCTTCTCTACTATCTTTTCGACTCCTTCTTGATCCCACTCATCCGCGGCCACTTCCACGTCACCGAATTCAACGTACATCGAAATCAGCTCTTTTACTTTCGGCACGATGTCTGGAAAGAGATGTCAGAGCCCGCACTAAACGAGCTCAAGGATTCCATGTTGGAAGAGTGCAGTCCTGCGGCCGTGAATGAGCTGCTGGCAAGACGAGCGCTTGGAGTGAGCCATGTTCGCATGCTGCCAAAGGAGCATGGTATGCGGCCGATCATCAATCTCAGAAGACGTGTGCAGAAACTCCAGCGAGGCAAGATGGTGTTGGGGAGGAGCATCAACAGCCTCATGACGCCGGCATTCAGCGTACTGAACTTCGAGAAGGCCGCAAATCCAAGGGTGCTGGGCTCGGCTCTCTTCTCAGTCGACGACATCTTTCCACGGTTGCAGACCTACCGGCAGACTCTTGTCCAGAGAGGCCTCAATGACAAGCGGCTCTACTTCGCCAAGGTCGACGTTCAGGCCTGCTTCGACACGATCCCGCAAGAGCGATTGCTGCAGCTGATGCAGAAGATCATCAGCGGCGACCAGTATCAAGTGGCCAAATACTCCAGAGCCAAGCTCGCTGGTGGTCACAACAAAGACACCCCAGGATTTGGTGCGAAGCCGTCGTGGAAGTTCTTGACCAAGGCCGTTGCGAATGATCAGCACTTCGACTTTCAAGGAGAAGTCGACACAGACGTCGTGCAAGGTCGCAAGGGAACAGTCTATGTCAACGGCATCAATCAGCGACGTGAGACGAAGCAGATGGTGCTGTCTCTTCTGGAAGAGCATGTTCAATCAAACCTCATCAAAGTCGGCAAGCGCTTCTATCGGCAGAAGAAGGGCATCCCGCAAGGCTCGATCGTGTCCAGCTTATTGTGCAGCTACTTCTACGCTGAGCTCGAACGAGAATACCTGGGCTTCATTGACGACAAGAGCCTGTTGCTGCGTCTCATCGATGACTTTCTTGTCATCAGCACTGAGCGTAGCGTCGTTGAGAGGTTCATGAGGACGATGCATGCAGGAATTCCCGAGTACGGCGTCAATGTGAAGGCCGAGAAGAGTCGAGCGAACTTCGACATCGACATTCGCGGGCAGAGTATCCTGAAATTGACTGATCGTGACTTCCCATACTGCGGCAATGCGATCGACACCGAAACTCTAGATTTAGCCAAAGATAAGGAAAGACGACGCAAGAGCAGTGAGTTGGTCCTTGCAAAGAAGTGAGAGTTGTGCTGATCGAGTTGCAGATATCGCTGATGCGGTGACTGTCGAGTACTCCAAGTTGCCAGGACAGAGCTTCTACAGGAAGACTTTGAAGTGAGTGGATGCGATACTGTACTGTTATCAATTCACTAACGAGCGGCCAGCGCCCTGAAGCTGCAGATGCATGCCATGTTGCTGTCGACCTCTTACAATAGCCTCGAGACGGTCCTCTCCAACCTCTACCACACCTTCACAGAGGTCGCCCAGAAGAGCTACCACTACGTGAAGTCACTTCCATTTGGCCAACAGCCGGCGAGCAAGTTGATGATAAGTAAGTGATTCGATCCAACACATCATCCAAAGACAATTCCTTCCCAATGCGGCAATCAAGAAATATCTAGCGCTTGATTTGCTCGGCGCTTGCGCTTGACGTGCAGAAAAGATGTTTTGCGAGTGGGGCGTATTGAACCTAATCCTTCACGATACTGATTCGAAGTACAGAAGCGGTCGACGACACCATCAAACTGGCATGCATGCTCATGCGGCATCGCAAACTGAACAGCAAAGACGTGCAGCGATATGAGTGCTGTGTGACGAACACCCAGGCGCGGTGGTAAGTGCACGCTCTCATCTCCTATTCCTTCGTTCTTCCCTCGCCATCGCAGACAGACGGTGTCTCAGCTCGGATGCACGTAGCAGTTCAACCAACCAGGAAACGAGCATGATTTGCTTGTGATCCTGCAGCTAGGAGATGGCAGGATTCTCTCCCGTGCAGCCGCATCTTGTTTCAGCAGCACATTTTGGGTAGGAAGCGCGCGCTTGGGGCACTTTTTCCCTCTGCGAAAAACAGGGCAGAGAGCACGACGCCATCACCTCACTGTCAAACTTCGTATGGCGTTCCAAACGGTTTTCTGAACGGCTTGGCTAACGTCCCATGACGCACCAGGCTTGCATGCAACGCTTTCCTCGCCGTCTTTCGCAGACGACAGACGAAGTACCGCGTGCTGTTGGCATATCTCGAACAGCAATTGCTGGGATTGCATGTGCGGAGGGAAGAGCGGAGATTGCTCGAGGCTGTGCTTGGCGAATGAAAACTCGATGATTGACGACAGGGATGGCGACGTTCTGGAATTCTTATGATCTGTTCTGCGCGCGGCGATGGACTGGGATGTTGCCGTGTCGTCGCGGATGCGGTTGCACACACAGACAGGCGCGAACTGCACGGCCAGCACAACACAACACCACCGCAGTTGATGACAGGCACCAGGCACGAAGATTGATCGAAGGCGCATAGTAGTGCTGACTGCGAGCATTGGGTGTGGAGGAGTCGGTCTTGGCCAGGCCGCTCTCTTTGTTCCTTTGATGCAAGAGGGTGAGCAGCTCCACGTTCTCCGCCCTCTGGTCTGCATCAGAGTCGATCGTCGATAAGCAACTTGCAGCTGGTCCATCCCACCAAGAGCATGCAGGCCAGCAAGCAGAGCTCTGTTGAGCCGCATAGATTGATATGAAGCATTGCACTATCACCTTTCTCTCTTTCTTTTCATATCGTACTGGCGAGACGCCGTGCAGTGCCGTCGTTCGTTGAGTGAGTGCGGCTAGTTCGTGTCATCGATTCGATCCGGCTGGCGCTGGTGTCCGACAAGCTGCACCGCGTCCCAGCCACAAGGAAGAGCGGCTGTCCCGGTTGTTGGAACTTCCAACCACGATTTCAACGCCTGTTCACGGCTGGCCGGTGACGCTGGTATCGCAACTTCATTCTTAACCATCACTTTGTCGTGTCTGGCGGTACCTTCAACAACGTGCACCGGGCAGAACAGTTGCTGGCTTGCCGGCGCATCAACGGCGAAGAACCATCGAAGAACCACCCATTTGCGCCCTCTGATTGGCTGGACGGCGCGCCCGGTGGAGACGCTCCCCTGGCTGTCGACGGGGGTCGTTAATCAAATCGAATTGTGAAGGAAGCTGCGAATGATGCCTGCGGTTCTTCAGCCCGCGCGACTCCCCTGGTCCGGAGCGCCCCTGGTCCGGAGCGACGTCGAAGGACAACAACACTCTCTACAAAAACAACAACCACTCCTCTCCTTTTGTCGTCACCACCGCCGCCCTCGCCGACACCCCCGCCTCCCCCGACGACTTCACGGACGCACACACTATTGATACCTCCCCTTCTGCGGCCCCCGAGTATGGCTTTTGGCGCGCGCTGATGTCGGGCGGGAAGAGGAGATCGATTGGCCTGCACCACAACAAGACGAGAGCAAATCGAGCGGATTCGGCGGTCGTGCATGGGATTGACCTGCCGGAGAGTGTGGTCGTGTCTGGCGGGAGAGGGCTGTTGCGGAGCCTGAGTCTGCCGACGGACAAGATCATGGCGAATGTCTCGGTGGAGAGCGTGAATGACGAGGCGTGCATCCCGTCTTCGCCGCCGGAATTGAGCTATTCGAAGAGTTCCAAGAGCTCGTCGTCGATTGGTTCGAGTGAGGATTTGTCGGATGCTGGGTTGACGTCCAAGGAGGGCCACTTTGAGGATGTTGCGCTGGAAGATGGCGGGAGGGATTCGGGCGAGGATTGCAATCTACCTCCCGACAGCAGGCCGACGCTGAGGAGACCGCCGCCCAAGTCGTTGACGACGAGTGATATTTCGACTCTCCCGCGGACGAGAGGTGGAACCTCGCCCCAGCGCTCTCCACTTCGCGCACTGCCCAATGGTTCACGACAGCAGAGATATCCCAGTTTGCAAGGAGCGGTCAATGGCGTTCTACGCGACCAGTCGCTGAACCTACCCAATGATCGCAGCATGCAGCGCGCGGTGACTAGTCCTGTCTCGCCTTTCATACAGCGGGCCTCCTCCCGATCGCCCTCGCCGAATAAGCCATTCACGCAGAACGGGTATTCTGTTTCTCCACAAACATTGGCTAGCGCTACGCCCAAAGCCTCGCATGAGACAGCCAAGGAGTCGATGCAAAGGCGGCCGTCGTGGCAGCCTGGGAGGAAGACTGTTCAAGAGCTGGAGGCGGAGTATAATGACGAAGATGAGGAAGTGCCAGATGAGGCCATTCTCGAGAATGTGCCCATCTCGCCAATGCCTGGACAACACCATTCTTTCAAATCACCAACGACCATGAGCGTGCGCTCGGCCACGCCTAGTCCGCACCGAAGATCACCTCATGCGAATCTACATTCGGCCAATATTCCTAAGCAAGCGAAACGACCATCGTTACCCACGGGTCACTACAACTCGCCGAGATCACCCAGACACGGTCGGCCGCAGACGATGCCGCATAGTAACACAGTTTCTGCTTTTTCCGCAGGGGAGCCTCTCAGCCTCAAGCATAGGAGCAAGTCGTGGACTGAGGATCTGAATCAGGAGGCGAGACAGCTTTCACAGGCGCTGGAAGAGTATGCTGAGAAGGTCTCCATTGAAAAGAGGCATTCAGGGTCGAATACACCTTCTAGCAGTCCGCCCAGACCGGCTTTGACCAAGAGCGCTACGACGACTTCGATCAAAGAGGTGCCCAGCCTGCCGACAGTGCCACCTGTACAGAAAGGCAATATCATGATCGATCCTCTGCCGATCAGCAAGGAGAAAGAGGCTGTGCTTACCAGGACAAGGCCTTCTTGGCTACCGCCGAAGAGTCAGAAAGAGGAAAGGAAGCATTTGAGAGAGTTTCAGCAGATGATGGCGCGAGCGGCTGAGGCGGAGAAGAAGAGGGCATTGAAAGAGCAAGCCAGTAGAGAAAACCGTGAGGAGATGCAGGGCAGTATTGCGAGGATATGGGATCAGCATGTCATACCCAATTGGGAAGCGGTGGTGAAAGAGCCCAGGACACGAGAGCTTTGGTGGAGAGGTGTGACTCCCAGAAGTCGAGGCGAAGTCTGGCAAAAGGCCGTGGGCAATGAGCTGGAGCTGTCTGCTACGTCCTTTGAGGCGGCTCTTGCTCGTGCGAATGACCTGGAAGAGAAGATTGCCGAAATGCCGGATGAAGAACGCTCCCACAGCAAGGAAGCTGCTTGGCTGGATGCCATCGACCGCGATGTCCCCAATGTCTACCCCGAACTGCGAATGTACCAGCACGACGCGCCTCTTCATCGATCTCTTACGAACGTCCTCCGCGCCTTTGCCATGTACCGCAGCGATGTCGGTTACGTTTATGGGACCCACCTCATTGCTGGAGTGATATGCCTTCACCTCCATCCTCCGCAAGCGTTCGTTCTTCTGGCCAACATGCTCAATCGACCGCTACCCCTCGCCTTCCTCGTCCACAACCAGGTTGCCATGGCAAGGACGTACAAATACTGCCTCTCCACCCTCAAGTACAAGTTTACGAGACTACACGACCACCTCACCAACCCAGCGATCGGCCTCGCGCCGGAAGAATTCCTGGATCCGATGTTCAGGTGTCTGTTCGCGTACCACCTCTCGCACGAGCACGTCTCGAGGATAATCGACGTGTTCGTCTTCGAGGGCGACAAGACGCTGGTCAGGGCTGCGGTGGCGTGTCTTGGGCGGTTGGAGAGCAAGCTGTACGGCAGCAAAGAGGAGATCCTCAGCTTAGTCGGCTGGCAGAACGAAGAAAGATGGGACGTCGGCAAAGAAGACGACTTCCTCGACGCGGTACGCGAAGCCGGCAAAGTCGACGCTATGCGTTCTCGAGAAAGACTCCCTTCGACTGGTGCCATGGCTGTGACTGCGGAGCCGGTCGCTGTTGCATAGAATGACCGCTGCCATGATGGGAAGTTTGGTCCTCCCGCCCTGAGTCGGTTCGAACCTTTCTTCTGGATATGAATGCGTTTGCGAATGCGAGTACTTGGAGACACCCGGTGTGCCGAGTTGTACAGAAGTTCATACATACGGCAACTCCGGGGACCCGAAATGTGAATACGACGATACAAGAAGTGAAGAAAGGAGTCTGTACATTTTTTGTGTTTTGGAGGTGGTGTGGCGCTGGGCGCGACGTTTTGTTTGTTGTTGGTTACATTATTAGCGGTCCTTTGGATGGGATGCATACACCGTACAGGATTGGGGTTGGGATTGGAGGGCTTTGGTTTGTTTTGGTTTGTTTGGCATAGCGGGCACATATATCTGCCTTTATTGGTTTGGTTGGGTTGGAGAAGGGAAAGGGAAAGGGTAGTGGTTGTTGGTGGTGGTGATTGGGAGGCTAATGCTAATGCTGCTAATCGCAGAGGCATGAAGAGTGAAGAGAGGAGGGGTAAAGCGGACAGGGGGAGGAAGAGGCACATAGTGTGTAAAACAAACTTGCACATATGGCTACACATCACATACATGTACCTGAGTAATGAAGTTGGACATGGACTTGGATGTACATCCTCTGCTTCTGAATATGCAGACTGGAATCTCCATGGAGCTTCATATCCCCAAGAAGAGAGACTGTCCGTGCCGAAAGAAGCAGGAACAGAAAGGATTACTCCTTTCGGTATCGCGGCCGCCCTGCACTAGTCAACGACTTCAGCTCGTGCTAACTAACTAAACCACGAATCACGCTATTTTCCAGTCTCTAGGGCTGTGATGTTGGGTTTTCTATTATTCAGCCAACTGACTAGTCCAGGGGAGATCGACAATTGCCGATGAGGGGCTAGGGATTTGTTGTTGGGGTTTGTTGACATTGTTGAAGGGCGTGTGTGAGGTTTGTCATACTGTTTTTGTGTTTGGCTTCTGGAGTATTGGAAGTTGGAGGGTTGAAGGGAAGGCTCGACGACTTGGACGATATTCAGAGATCGACAAACCGCAGGAGGAGAAAGTGAAAGTCGAGACGCCTTTCTACCCACCCAAGACATCACCACTCACACTCACCATGGCCACCCAAATCAACTGGAACACCTGCCCCCCTCGCACCTCCCCCATCTCGCTACGAACACATCACCTCTCCCTCACCGTCTCCGGCCCCCCACGATCCCCCAACCAACCCGTAGTCCTCATCCTCCAAGGCCTCGCCTCCAGCACGGCCGAATGGCCTGTCGTGATCCGAGAAATCTCACAGTTCGCGAGAGTCTTCTCGTACGACCGCTCCGGCTTCGGGGAGAGCGAAATCTCGCCTCGAGATCCTAGCGCGGAGAATATCGCGCTTGAGTTGGATGAGTTGTTAAAGGCAGTGGGTGTGGAAGGCCCGTTTGTGCTGGTCGCGCATTCGTTTGGGGGGATTGTGGCGAGGGAGTTTGTTCATCGGAGAGGGGCTGGGGAGGGGGATGTCGTGGGCGTGGTGTTTGTGGATGCGAATACCGAGGAGACACCCTCCACGTATCCGAACGCGGCGGTGCAGGCGCTGGGGAAGGGGTTGAACGGGTTGGAGGTTACGATTGGTGCGGAGCATCAACTAAGTGAAGGGGAGTGGAAGGTTTTAATGCGCGAGGAGGACAGCGAACGGAATGCCGTGGCGGGACGACGAGAGCTGGAATTCTACCATGGGAGTGGACGGACTCTCGCGCTCAAAAACCAAACCACCCTGTCCCCGCCTCTGCTAGGCGACCACCCCATCGTGGTCCTGCACGCGAACTACGCCCTCGACCTCCAGAGAATCTACGACGCGGGTGTTGCGGCGGGGAACGGTAGCGAGGAGGAACGGAAGGCGATGAGCGCGTTTATTCGGGAGGCAAATGGGTTGGAGGAGGGGATGCAGAGGGGCATGTTGGGGTTGTCGACGAAGGCGAGGTGGGTTTTTGTCGAGGGGAGTGGGCATTATGTGCATATGGTTAGGCCGGGGTTTGTGGTTGAGGGGGTTAGGTGGGTTTTGGGGGCTGATGATGGGGAAGGTGAGGTGTTGGGGAGGAGGGATGGGGAGGAGGAGTGATTGATGAGGTGGAAGGTGTTCGGGGGACGATTCTCGAGCGGACTGGATTAGGCACAGGGTAGCGAAGCTACAGCAAATGTAAAAGCAATCATGAATCTTGAAGGGATGCAAGAGTGAGAGACGTCGTTTCTGGAGTCGTGCGAGAATAAGACAGATTTAGACAACGCCTGTGACTTCCACAACCTGAACAGCTGGAGTAGAACTATGGCATTCCAATCTGACGCATGAATATTCACAAGATTACACTAAATATGCACAGAAATTCTCTCTCACAAAATGCTCACAATCCACGCAACGCTCAAAGCAAAGCCAACATCCCCAGCGCAGCACCACCCAAAATCGGGGCACCAGTCACAATCGCCTTCGCAGCTCCCGCCGACGACGACGAAGAAGAAGATGAGCTCTGAGCCGCAACGCTCGCGGAACTCGTCGTCGCCGCAGCTCCACCTGCAGTCGTGCTCGTCGCCATACCACTGCTCGTAGATCCCGCACTACTCGTTGTCCCAGCAGTGCTCGTCGCAGCCTCACTACTCTCAGCATCCGAAGACGTCGTCTCCGCAGCAACACCACTCTCCGTGCTCGAAGCAGGTGAAGACGTCGCCGTAGCAGCCCCCGTCGCAGCCCCCGAAACCGCCGTCAAAAGCGTCGCCGTGCCCGCCGAACAAGTCGTCACGCCGCCGATATTGTTGAACCCCTGGTCTGGATCGCCGACGCAGCAGATGATGCCGGAGACGTCGTCGTTGTTGTTGTTGCCGTAGTCGCCGCTGGAGAGGATGGAGCCGGGGCAGCAGTAGTCTTGGAGGGAGGTGCCTGAGGGGCTTGGTTAGTCTTGTTGGGGGGGACGGGGATGTGGGATGTACCGTCGCAGTTGATGTCGCTGTTGCCGATTGTGAAGCCCTGAGCTGAGATGGTGGTGCTGAGGGCTAGGAGGGCGGCGAAGGTGATGGTTTGGGATGGCATGTTGGTGGAGATCTTCAATGGGGTGGTGTTGAGATGGTTTGATGGATGACCAGTTGATTCGAGGAAGTTTCGCGGAAAGAGCAGTGGTTGGCAAGTTGTTTCGATCGATGGAGGATGGATATTTCGGATCTCAAGCCACTGCAGGAGGTTTATATATGCTTTTTCATCTCGTTTTGACATCGATCTTCGTGGCGAAGCCAAGTCATATTTTCAGCTCGTTTTGAAGCCGTCTGTACCAAGAGGCACAGCCTGACCTGAGCTGAAGTTCCAACGGCCCTTGGCTGTGTACATACCATGGACATAAATACAAAGAATTGTCCTGCGTTCCTTGAGATGGTTAGTTCGGTATGTCTTCCCGCAAGATAGTCCGGGGACAAGGTTCCTTAGCTTGTTCTTAAATGAATATAGCATCAACAGACTTCAGGCCGGCGTCGTCTTGTCTTCAGCTCATTGCTTGGCTGAAAGCGGATTTCTTGACAAGGCTAGATCAAATCGTAGGCCCGTCCCGCTCTTACGTCGTGTGGTTACCACTTCAGCCGCGTCGACTCCACTCACATAGATGTAGATGTGTATTCTCCGATAAAGGTCGATGTGTATCTGCCCTAAAATGCAATGCTGAAGTCCAGATCTGTTTGATTGGGATTCCTTGACTCACAACAACTCCGCTGGCGATGGCTGATTATGGACTTGATATCTTGGGCGTGGAAGACTGTACGACCAATGTTGCCAACACAATGCATATGAAGGCCTATCCGGTACGAACCAAGCGATCACGGTCATCCACGGCACCAAAGGCGGAAAGTGAGCACGATGTCATCCATAACGTACCAGCGAACGGGAGAGGGCCGAATCAGATGTCAGGCCTCCAACGGCAAAGAAATTGTGGCATACTCCTGCATGCCACGAGGTCACGGCAGAGGCGAGAGAAAGCTCCGGAGTGGTCCATCTGCAGAAATCCTTCTCTCGGCTTCTCAGATGCTCCTCTTGCATACATTGCTGGCCAATTGCCGGGACCAAGCCAGGAGGACCTCCACGCGTACCATCAGCAGCTCATCGACTCCTCCACCCAATGCTATGCCGCAGCGGCTTACCGGTGGGTGGACCTGCTGTGGAACGTGGCGCGAAGTCATGAGATCCTGTTCCACAGCATTGTCGTCTTTGCACGGTACAAAGAGGCGAACTGTGCTTGTATGAAGACGTTTCTCGACTCCAAGAATCGAATTCTTCGTCTCATCTCGACACGCGTACAGAATCCTGGCGACGGTACACACCATGACGGTCGGACACTTGTCGCAATTGCCTTGCTGGCCTACACGGATTTGAGAGATGGCGACTTCGAGGCTGCCGAGACTCACCTGCGGGCGCTGCCCCTCTTATCCGCTGCCGATTCCTGGTCGCCCTACGAATGGGTTTATATTGCTTGGATCGATCTGCGCTTGGCACTACTTCGCAATCAACGACCGACGTTGTCATATTACATACCTCCAGCCTTCCGCGAACCCCCCTTTTCCATGGCTCGACAAAGTGCGCGCGCTCGCAAGCTTGCTCTTTCCAACATCAAGCATGGTCCAAGGAATGGCGCCGACCAAACATTCACGAATGTATGCTTTCACATGTTCTCGTCTCTCCATGAGATCGGGCTTGCCTGGCATGCCCTTAATCAGGCTGGTGAAATACCATTTGGGGCACTGTATGGACTCGAGTACTCTCTTCGCACAATGCAAGACGGTGTCCGGACCAGCGAAGGATCAGACCATAGCAGTGAAGTTAACGAACTGATCCTGCTTTGCATTCAGCTTCAGACTTGGATCCTTGGCCGTTTCTGGACGCCGCAACGTATGGAGACTTACATTATTGTCCTGCGTCGAGCTCAGTCCCTTCTTGATGGCCTTGCTGCTCTGCCTTCAACAGAAGAGGAGATACCACCCAACGATGACTGGCAAGGCTTGACTGAAGTTCTCGACCCAACATGCATCTTGTGGATCACATTCACCTTGGCCGGCATCGCGATAGAGTTCGGACATCCGTGTCAGGCCGTCAGTCTGCAGGTTCTAGGAAACACTGCAAAGTTCTTGCAAATCAAGAACCTGGGCGATCTCACCCGGCCTCTGCAAAAGTGGCCTTGGTTGGATAAGTGGCACAAGCCGAAGTTGACGTTGCTCTGGCCGAGGATACGTTCGCTCTTGGGGCTGCCTACTCAACGGTGGCAGAAGTTGAATGAGGACGAGCTTGCTGTTGCTGACGAAAGTGTCCGGCTAGAGCAGCCGCCGTCGTCGAAGTCCTTTTTCGGTGGGTTGGAGTTTTACGTGGAGGATTGAGATTGTTTCATCGATTGCGGATACCAGTGTGTATGATGTATATGATAAGGATGTGTATGAATGATTTTGGGTGGGGGATGGGAAGTGAGCTTGAGCTTTCACATGCTCCTTCCCTGGCAAGCGCGCTTGTTTGGCGTTCCTTCCCTTCGTCTCAGTGGGAAAAATTTTGACCTCTTTCCTCAGACACAGCGCTCCCACCACCATACATCTTCTGTACTCACACTCCTTACAGTTCTCCGCTACTGCCACACCCTGCACAAACCTCAAGATGATGAAACACTCGGAAATCGGACCCATCCTTATGATCGACGGGAAGATCTTCTTCAAGAAGAGAAAAGAAGCCCAAAACGAGGCAGGTCGCAACGAAGATTCCGCTCAGCCATGGGCGTCACGTCGTCCGAAAGGAAAGCAGCGAAAGAAGTCTGCACCAGGCACGGGTCTCAGTGTGAGCGGCAAACAAGAGCTGCCCAAGGAGAACGGAAAGCCAGACGAGCGCCAGCTCGGCACCATCACAGTCAAGTTACCCAGAGACGCCCTGAACGACCTACTCAAGAACGGCCCCGATAAAGCATCAGCATCAAGCCTTCGAGACATCGCAACCGCCATACATCAAGAAGACGCCCCTCTCAGAGTGCCTACAGAAGCTGTGAGAACTTTCAAAATCGCCTTGTTCTTCTGTGGCCCTGGCGTGTTCAAGACACGTGCACTCTTTGCCTGCAATCAGAACACGCTATACGACTTGGCGGTAGTGGCTGAGGATGTTTTTGGAGTGGCTCTGAAGGACCAGGAGATCAGCACCACCTTCGGGAACGACATGGAGGTCAAGTGTTATCCACGAGAGCCTTACAAGCTTGGCACGTTGCAGGAGGTGAGTAAAACTTCTTCATGATGAACTGAGAGTCGACTGATGAATTTGTAGATGGGTGGCCTCGAAGAGGGACTTGTCTTCTGGGTGGAGGATGGCCGCTACAAGATCCCAAAGGCTTTGTTCGAGGAAGTGTTCGGTCCTTATAAGGGATGAGAGTTCGCCGGGAACGGCATTGAGTGAAGTGAGGTTGCTTTTGGGTGAAGTGGACTTCACACGCGATTAGCTTCAGATGCGAGAACGAAATTAATGATTTGGCTGCGAATCTCTTCCCTCCTCTCCTCACTCACCTCCCATTGACTCATGTCCAACACCATGCCAGCTCAACGCCCAACCTCTGGCGCCAGCAAAAAGCGCAAAGCACCAGGCGAACTGGACGATGACAATGATGACAAGACCTACCGATCTTCATCCAGCGCCAGCAACAATCAGAAACGCAAGAAACCCAACACCAACGGCGGAACCACCACAGTCATCATCGACCTGCCCACCAAGGCCTTGGACGACATTCTCAACAACGTCCCAAGCAAGGCTCCGCAGAAGAGCATCCGCGAAATCATCGCCATGATTCATTCGCAAAAAGCCCTCATCACGTCCCATTCAAAGCCAGCAGACTTCACCATTACCACCTGTCGCAACCAGACCACTTGGAAGAACCACTTCCGCGTGAACAACGTTCACAAGCTTCATGACCTGGCGAGAGCTATTGCAGCCGCTTCAGGGACAGGTATCCAGAGCATGTTGATCGATGTCGTCGCCGTGGGCAGAGAGGACGTCGTCCAGCAGTACTGCGTGGCAAACGTCGAGGATGCAGGACGCACCATTGAGGAGGTGAGTTTTGTTCTGTCGGTCTCAAGGTAGCAAGGTACTAACACATTCTTCAGCTGGGCCTTGTTCAAGGGTCGCGCATCCTCTTCAAGGCCAACGACAAGAAGCAGAAGGACGAGGGTGATTGATCAGATCGTCGCTCGATGTGAGCGCAGATGTTCTCAAGACAGAGTGAACAGGAAAGGCCAAATGGAAGGAACACGAACTTTTGTGCACGCTGTCAATTGGTTGGTCTACCTGCCTTGGTAGCTAGAGCACCATAGCTCAGTCACGCAAATCGTAAGACAGCCCCAGGCTGTTCATCATGTGTCTCATGTTCATATCTCCATCTGACTCCGCCAGTGTGCAGCAATCACGAGCCCTTGCCCTTAGTCGGCCGACTTATCGAGCGAGGTCGGCTTGTCTTTGATGGGCACATCCTTCCCGGTCATGCTCTTGTACTGTCCACGAATGAAGTCGGAGATCTGCTCGTCCTTGGCCTGCTCAACAGCCGACTCGTTGTCCTGAGCACCTTGGCCGAGGAACTTCTCTTGGGCGTAGTCGATGCCTGTAGTTACACTCTCGTATCAGTATATGTCGGCATAACTCTTGGGGTAATGTCGTACCCTTGTCCAAGTAGTCCTCGTTCTTCTCGCTCTCTTTACCGCCGCCGGCAGCTGAGTTCAGCTTGTTGGTAATGCCGCCGAGGAAGCCTCCGCCCTCCTTCTGCTCGCCGCTGCCGCTGGATTGCTGCTGGTTGTTGGAGTTGGAATTGTCTCCGCCGGTGAACTTGTTGACGAAGTCCATGGTGATGTCTTGAGGATTCAGGGTTCTGTCGTGGACCGGTTAGCTATGAGGCATTGGTAGGGAGCAGGTTGGCGGTACCTGTTCTGTGGTGTTTGGTGGTGAAGTACGTGAGTTGTTTGTTAGTGTCAAGAACAATCAAGAGAAGCAAAAGAAGAAGAGAGCAATCTATAGGTCGTCACAAGCTCGTGCATGCTCGCGTGCCTGCCTTGAAATCTGGATCAGGAGAGCTCTTGGGTCCAGTCACAGCCACCACTTGGCATGACGCAACAACGATTGGCGTCCACATCACCTGAAAGACCAGCGTGACACGTCTCAGCAATATGGCAGATACCGCAGACTGCAGCAGTAGGCCCGATGCGAACCAGTCATTGACATTGGCACAGCTGCAGAGGAACTGGGAGGAGAAGAAGAAGAGAGGTTGGGATTGAGTTGCGCTAGCGTGAATGAGGAAGGATCCATCCGAGGTCGGGATATCAAAAAGTTGACTGAGGTTCGGGCGGTATTCAATAACGACATTAACGAAGATAGACATAGACAAGAACGTAGGACAGCCGATGCTGGAAACCTTATCTGACTCCTACTGGACCGAGATAATCCCTAGCTGCACGTGGCGAGTTTGATCAACGAAAAGCAAATACGAACCATCCAAAACACACAAGAGAACAAGAGAACAAGACCAACGCCAAAAATGTCCGCCTCACAACCCCGAATCCCCATAACAATCATAACCGGCTTCGCCGGCTCCGGCAAAACCACCCTCATCCTCAATCTCGTCCCCCAACTGCGCGCCGAAAACCCGGGCTACAAACTCGCCCTGATCAAAAACGAAATCGGAGATGTAGCCGTCGACTCCCAACTCGCAGCCTCCGCCGAGATGGCAGCAACGCAAGAACTCCTGGGCGACTGCATATGCTGCACGAACGTCGGACAGGTCGAAGACGCACTCGCCACGCTGGACAGGGACAGTCACCCGGACAGGATCATTATCGAAACGAGTGGGAGCGCGGAGCCGTTGAAATTGGTGCTGGAGGTGAATCGGCTGGCGAAGGAGACGGGACGGTATGAACTCGATGGGATCGTGAGTGTGATTGATGCGGAGAATTGGCAGGGGTATGCGAGCACGAGTTTCACGGCGAAGTTGCAGGCCAAGCAGACGGATCTGATTGTGGTGAATAAGTGGGAGAGTTTGAGTGAGCGGGAGATGGATTCGTTTCTGGATCGGTTGGGGGATTTGGATGTTGAGACGCCGCAGGTGAAGAGTGATAAGGGGACGATTTCGAAGGACTTGTTGTTTGGGTTTGATGTGAAGATGGCGAGGAGTTGGTTGGAGGAGGGGGAGCATGGGCATCATGATCACGATCATGACCATGGTGGAGGGGAGCATAAGCACACGCAGGAGATCGAGTGCTTGTCTGTGACTTTGACGGCGGATGGATCGGATGCTGGAGTGGATGTCAGGAGACTCGACTCGTTCCTGAAAGCGGCGCCGAAAGACGAGGTGTACAGGATTAAGGCTGTTCTATACGCATCGTCACCGCCTAGAAATCCGGATGGGTCGACTGTCGCTGACGCACCAGCAGATCAGAAGGCGAGATACATCCTGAATTGGTCATTTGGGCGATGGACGTGGGCTTTGAGTGATGCAGCAAAGGACAGTCTGGCCGCGCCTGCTTTACGCATGTCCATCTTCACTGCGCCGTACGAAAGCAATAAGTGGACGAAGAAGGTCGAGAGCGGACAGTTCATCGCGCTAGATGGAGGAGTGGAGGGCAAGCTGGAAGTCCGAAGAGTGCAATGATTAAAGCCATGATCGAAGAAGATGGGCAGCGCAAGCTCATCACCATGATGTCCAGCTAGAATCAGACGGCCACCAGTCTTCACATCCAACACCGCCTTCGAACTTCGAGACCAGCTCGATGGGAAGAGTGCTTGTTCAAGGCGTCAATTTCATGGTATGGTACATGCCTCGAGTATTCCCTTCCTTTGCAGCGCTCCAGCTGCATATGCTGCCAACGCCCAAACGCCGCGCGCTCATGGCATCCATCATTTCCTACCATCCGCATCAGGGCGCATATACCTGCTTGTCATCCTCATACGGCTCTTCCCTCACGCCATCCTTGGTCACAACCTTCACGATCACTCCCTTGAAGTCAATCGGTAAACGCCTCTTCAGCTCATCCGTGCACATCCTCAAGATCTTCATACCCTGCTCGAAACTGATATCGGGATGGTGATGCTTATCGAGCGTACTGAGGCAGTAGTATTGTGCGTAGCCGTGGGCCGCGTATGGGACGGGGGCGCACGAGGCGAGGTAGTCGATCCAGTAGAGTTCGGGCTTGTCTTTGATAGGATCGTAGCCGCCAAGGAGGAGGTTGACGGTGTACGGTGAGCGTGATCGCAAGGACTTGGCGAGTTCACTGCGGACGAAGGAGGCGGTCTCGTAGGGAGTAAGGTCGGTGCTGTTTCGCATCGAGTACAACTGGACGTTGGCTTGAATGTATTCTGCGAATTGGACTGGATATCATGAGCACGTGAGAGTCGAAACGTCACATATCTCACCTACCAGTGTCTCCAGCCTCTCCACTGTATGCCATCAGAGTGTGCTTGTTGAGCGGACGGGTCTTGTCGTCGGTGACTTTGAGGATGGTTGCGCCTCGCATCGCAGCTTTGGAGGCGGCGATGATGGTGAAGTCCTTGCCAGTGATTCCAAGTAAGACCTCCCTGTTGATTCTATTAGTATTGAGGCGTCACAGCAAGCTGGATACATGACATACATTGTTGCGGTGGTGTGTGGTTGTTGATTGTTTGGATGATGTTTCTCTTGGGGGCTTCGAGCAGTGGATGGAGCTCAGAAGGCAGCGCATCTGACGCGGATCGTGTCGTGCTGTGACGGCAGGTTTGCCGAGGGCGGTGGCAGAAAAGTTGCCGCAGAGCATTTGCACGAGACTTCGACTGCCACTTTTCCAAAAGAACATTGAACCACGACCACCTTACCAGAAACCAAGATAAGAGGAGTTCGATCGATTCCTGAAGTCTACGCGATCACAATAGACCACAGACTGCGAATACCACCAGCGACTTCAAGCACCAAAACAAGCCGAAATGGACTCGAACGTGTGAGGAAGAACAAGAAACTTGAAAGATGGCATACAAGGCAGATACCAAGACGACGTTCGAAGCGAGCCGAGTGATACAACCGATATACACTGGAGGCGGTGTTGCCCTCAGTCAGAATGGCCGGATCCTTGCGTCTACATTGGGAGAGGAGGCCCTTCTCACAGACCTCAATACCGGAGCACATCTCGCACGCATAGAAGGAGTGAGTTTAATGATATGCGACCACGAACGTCGAACTGACGATTGACAAAGTTGGTAGGATGGTGAACCGTTGACTACGCTGAGCATCACGCCTGATGCATCGTACCTGATAGCATGTTCGCGATCGCTTTCGATGCGCATATATGCGCTACAACAATCTGGCCAAGATCTGGAGTATGAGCCGCATCTGCTCAGAACGCTCAAGCCACACACAACGCCTGTAGTCACCATCGCCGTCGACTCTACGGGTTCACTGTTAGCCACTGGAGGAGCAGATGGACAGATCAAAGTGTGGGACATCCGCGCTGGTTTTGTGACACACACATTCCACGGCCATAGTGGTGTCATATCGGCTCTCCACTTCTTCGAGGTTGATCCAGAGGCGGAACAGCAGCCTGCCAAGAGCAAGAAGCGAAAGAGTCGGCAACAGGATGAGGAACCTGAAGAAGCTCAGAACCAAGCAACAGCAGGCTATCGACTCGCGTCTGGAGGCGAAGACGGCAAGATCAGAATATGGGATCTGCACAAACGAAAGAGCGTTGCGCTTCTTGATTCCCATGTATCGGTAGTGAGAGCTCTGGATTACTCTCCTCATAAGAAGGTCCTGCTCTCAGCCAGCAGAGACAAGACTGCTATACTTTGGGATTCTCGGACATGGCAGGGCGTATCGACCGTAGCTGTTTTGGAGACTATCGAGACAGCTGGCTTCGTCGAGAGTGGAGAATTCTTTTGCACTGGTGGCGAGACGGCAAGGTTGAGGATATGGAGCACGATCAATGGCAGCGAAATCACCGAGGACCAGGAAGCAGGCGCGGAAATCGAGAGCATCTTGGATGTGCTATATTATCCCGGGCTATCCTTCCTGCTCACAGTTCACGCAGATCAAAGTCTGATCTTGCGCTCAATCGAGCCCCTTTCTGACGATAAATCTACCCCGAAACGGATTGAACCACTACCTGTCATACGACGAATCAGCGGAACTCATGACGAAGTCATTGATCTCGCATACATCGGCAGGAGACGAAACTTGATGGCGTTGGCGACCAATCTCGAAGACATCAGAATCATATCGCTCGAAGCTGGGGCTGGCGAATCAAGCTCGACATCGCCATACTTCGGCGCAGATGTGGCCTTACTCAAAGGACACGACGACATCATTATCACCATAGACACCGACTGGTCAGGCCATTGGCTTGCAACAGGAGCTAAAGACAACACTGCGAAGCTTTGGCGACTCGATCCAGAAAACGACTCGTACAGTTGCTTTGCGACATTCACTGGTCATGCTGAGAGTATTGGCGCAGTAGCACTTCCCAACGCCTCGCCTCCCGTTGGATCGAAAGAATATGAGAGTCCACTCGACTATCCACCCAAGTTCCTGGTCACAGGAAGTCAAGACAAGACCATAAAACGATGGGATATCTCACCCTCAGCCGGCAAGGCTCCACGAGCTGGATACACCAGGAAAGCTCACGACAAGGACATTAATGCCATCGAGACCTCGTACTCCACCACGACTCCACTCTTCGCCTCTGCATCACAAGATCGCACTGTCAAGATCTGGCATGTCGAATCCGGCGAAGCCATCGGTGTACTCAGAGGACACAAGCGAGGTGTGTGGACCGTTGCATTCTCTCCACCCTCGGTGCCTGCCCTGACGACAACCGGCGAAGGTGGTGCAGCAAGTACGGCAAGAGGTATGGTGGTTACGGGAAGTGGAGACAAGACCGTGAAAATCTGGAATCTCAGTGACTACAGCTGCTTGCGAACGTTTGAAGGACATGCAAACAGCGTGCTAAAGGTCGTATGGTTACCAGCACCGAAACAGAAGGGCGATCGAGGGGTTCAGGTTGCAAGTGCTGCTGGTGACGGCTTGGTGAAGGTCTGGGATGCTCAGAGCTCTGAGTGTGCTGCGACATTGGACAATCACATTGACCGAGTGTGGGCACTAGCTGTACGGCCAGAGCCTGTACTGGATGCCGAAGAACGGGCGCAGCAAGAGACTAACATGGAGGAAGATGACGGAGAGAGGGATCCTGCGACCGACTCAAAGGTGGAACTTGTCTCTGGCTCAGCAGACAGCACGCTTACATTCTGGACGGACACAACAGCACTCACAGCACTGCAGTCTACGCAACAAGCGACGCAACGAATCGAGCAAGACCAAGAGCTGCAAAACCACATTCGATCGAACAATTACCGCGAAGCCATCGTGCTTGCACTGCAGCTCAATCATCCAAAACGCTTACTTGAAATCTTCAAGAGCGCAAGCGACGGTACACGAGATCCCGAGAGCTTGACGGGAAATCTTCAAGTAGATGAGGTTATCGGCACGCTGAGCGAAGGACAGCTCTGGAGTCTCCTGCGAAGGATCCGAGACTGGAATGCCAATGGCCGGACTCATCACGTCGCGCAGCAAGTACTGTACGCGATCCTTCGAACGTATCCCAAGGAGAAACTGCTGGCTCTCAACCGTCGCCGGAAAGCAGCTCCAACGAATGATGATGAGGCCCTGACAGGCGCCATGGCTGAGCTCAGCACGAAGGAAAAGATCCAAAGCAAGGAAAGTGTGAAGGACGTGCTTGACGCTTTGAAAGCGTACACCGACAGGCATTATGCTCGCCTGGAGAAGACGAGCGAGGAGCGGTTCGTGCTACAATGGGCATTAGGGCAGATGGACGATGTCAGCGGCGAGATCGGCATGCTCACGAATGCTCATGCTAATGGACATGTGGAAGAGGACGTCTTGATGCTCAATGATGTGTAAACGATCAGCAAGCAGAGTAACCGCGACCTACTCGCTGGCTTCGACTTTGCTTCCTCGCCGACTACCCCAGTACGTGTGTGCCAAGAACACCACACTAGTAGCAAGGCCCATACCGGCGAATCCAACCGCAATGTACAACGCTCCTCGATATCCTTGCAAAATCTCCTTCGGACTGTCTCCATGCCTCACATTCACCTCCACGGTACCTGCGAAGCCCAATCCCAGGCTGATGCTGTAGTTGACGATCGTGGAGACCAAGCTCGCCGCAACACCCTGGTGCTCCCGCTCAATGGAGTTGCTCAGATACACCGTCGCCGCCGGAAACGACATCTCCATGCCAAACGTCGCCACCAAAGTGCAGACAAAAATCTGAGCCCAGTAGATTTGGTGCGGTGGGAGGGTAGCCGTTAGCACAGCGCTCGCCAGAAACGCCGAGAGCGAAAAGACCATAAGCCAGGCTGGACGGACGATCCCAAGTAGCAAGCCTGTGCTCCCTGCTGCGACGATGCCGGATATAATCATGGGCGTCAAGTAGGCGGCGCCGAGGATGGGAGAGACGCCGCGCGAGACGAGGAAGATCTGCCAGATGTAGTAGACCCTGCGAGAGATCAGTTGATAGTTCGGATAGGGCTTTAGGAAAACGAACCAGATTCCAAACGAGGCCCAGCCCATCGCTATGCATGCCAGTACGAAGCCGTTGTCGCGATTGAAGACGCTCCAGGGGATCAGCGGGAATTTCGAGACGCGAAGCTCGAGGTAGAGGAAGGCTGGGAACAGGAGCACTGCGAGGATGAGACACACGAGGACATAGGGCGAGTCCCATCCAACGACTGGCGCCTGGTTCCAGGCGAAGTTGAAGAGGATCATTGCCGTGATCCCGATCGTTGCTGCGTAGAGGTCGAGATGGTTCATATAGTCGACGAGAGATCTCGGTTGAATCGTCCTAACTTGGGTATCAGGGATCGTGAGAGCTGTCACAACAGCGTGTGCCACAAGCACCATGGCGAACGACCAGAACGTCCCTAGCAGCAAGTCAGTCAACACGGCACCACCATTCTGCTCACAATAACCTACAAGGCCACCAAGCCAGCGCAAACACCCCCGCGAAAATCGACCCCATAATCGACCCCGTCGGCGCACAAGCCCCAAAAGCCGCAAAAGCCATATTCTTCCCCATCCCCGGCTCAAAAAGAATCCCCAACAGCGCCAACGCATTCGGCAGACAAATGCTCGGCCCAATCCCCTGCAGCACCCTCGCGAAGATAAACAACACATAGTTGCTGTACACGCTACACCCAGCCACGAGCGTGAAGACCGCGTACCACGCGTACCCGATCACGAGCATGTTCTTGTAGCCGAAGATGTCGCCCATGCGGCCGGAGATGAGGATGAAGGTTCCGACTGTGAGGCTGTAGCCTGCGCTGAGCCAGGAGAGGATCCCAGGGGAGGTGATGTCGAAGTCAGCGCCGATTATCTGGACGATGGCGAGGAGTTGGCCTAGGCCGACTTGTGTTGTGAAGTGAGCCATGATGAGGATGGCGGTGATGTAGACATTGTGGAGGGTTGAGCGTTTGCCGGTCGTGGCAGGCGGTGTTGCACTGTCTTGTTCTTCACTTGGCGGAGCGAGTGTTTTTTCATCCATGTTTGACGTCTTAGAACACTCCACGCAGAATGTCAGAAATATTGATGAAGCTCTTCTTCATTTCGCAGAAGAACACATGTCGCCGACTGGGGGACAAGCCGATCTGCACGGGTTCTGTCTGACATGCTTTTGCCGGTTCCAAGCCAGACTGCGAGTGAGGCTGAAGATCTTTGCCGGAATGAGTTTATCAGCCCATCCACTCCTCCATCGGACAGCAAGACAGCGACTAATTAGGCTTAGATGCTGCATACTGCAGCCCGGTCGTCTTTTTGCTGTTCGCCCGGGGCCACTACTGCAAGATCTACCGTCGTGGCTGCAGGGTTGGCTCTGACGTGCTCTTTGCTGGCTCGGCCTCCGCGTTTGGCGTCGAGTTATGTAAATGCATATATTTGTAAGTGCAGGAGATGTGTCAATCTATTCAGCACGGCGGGACCAAGAGCGGATGTAGCTTGGACTGCTCACGATGCAATAAATTGCCGACGTTGAAGCTTGTGAAGAGCAGGATTGAGAGGGTCGTATAATACGGATTGCGGAAGAGCATAACCTTGGGTAGGCTCGACCCGTTTCCATTCCCAGACATTGGCTATACAGTCAAACCTGGATAAGAACATAACTTATTCCTGAGTTCATTCTATGTTGCTAACCAGGTTATAGGACTATCCAGTCTAACTAAAGAAACACGTGATATCGCTCTGCTTTCGCATCTCAGCCTTCCTTCTTTTGATTACAGTCTCTTGCTTGTCAAGAATGCTCACAATCTCTGGCTGTCCATCTACCTGCTGCAACTCATATAGCCTTAGATGTTCAAGGGCCTGAAGAGCTGTATCCCCTGAGATCTTAGGTTGAATATCCT
>NW_022987017.1:0-31458 GCF_010093935.1 Zasmidium cellare ATCC 36951 | reverse complement strand
CTAGGAAGTTGTATTTGGTTGAGAGGCTTTCTGAGACTGTAGGCTGCGTTATACTGCGCTGGAATTCGTTCAAGAACCACTGCTGGAGTTGTTTTTGAGTTAGCTGAGGGTGTTGTTGTGCATATTGACGAAGGGCCTTCCTTTGAGAGACTGAAAGGCCAGGTGTCTTGCGGTCTGAAGGCATCTTTTTGATACCTGGTTTAGCCAATAAATTGATCAGGTTAAGGCAATATAGGCAGGTAAGAGGTTCACACCGAATTTTAGAAGTTGAAGCTGAAAGTATAGCGTTAAAGAGGTTATGTTCCTACGGAATATTGCGTTATCCAGGTTTGACTGCCATACCCACTAAATTACTCCGTCTGTACAATCTCCACGATGCCCTCTCCAGTATCATCCGGACAATGCCAGAACTTCTTGATTTCCAGTCCTTTCACTCTTGACAGCAATCGGGTCCACATCTCCTCGTCACGCTCTTTGCCGGAGTGCATTGCGAGCATAGCAATGTCGGCAACCGCTGGTATGTATTCAAGTTAGCAACAGAGCTCTTCCGGAGTCATCGATGCGTGTGAGCCTACCTCAGTGGGCACCCCTGATTCAGAAGAATGCAATCGTTGACCAATATCCTTGATCCCGGTGCCAACGCATCCCTTATCCTCTCCAAGATGATAATACAGTCCTTATCAGGCCAATCGTGCAGAATCTTATGCATGTAGTACACCTCTGCGCCCTTGACCGGTTGTTCGGAGAAGAAGTCATGTGGCTGACGCTGTATCCTGGAATCAAGCACTTGACCTGCTTGTTTTCGTCTCTCCTCGCCTTCTTCAAGCACTCCAGGGAGATCTTGCAGGACCATTCGAATTGGCTCATCGGGGTATGTGGCTGCTAACGCAGAAATGTCGTGTCCGTATCCTCCTCCCACATCAACGAGGAATGTTTCCGGCGTGCGCTCACCAGACCCGAAGAGTGCTTCTTTGGGAAACCACTCCATCCAGTGGGTGAAGTTGGCTTGCATGCCTTGCATTGAAGCGTTGAGACGGGACATTTGTTCGGGATCGCACTTCACCCTGAAGGGAAGCATTATATTCGTCAGCCGAGCGTATTCCGAGTGAACTTTCGCGAGCTCATGTTACTACTCACCAGTGCTCAAAAGTGCTCATGCCCTTGATCTCGTGGGCCCTCTGATAAGGACCATCGAGAGCCGTGTCAGGAGCCTTCCATCCTCTTTCTTTTGCGTAGGTGATCATCTGAGCCATTGTGCTTCTCGGTCCCATCACACCGTGATACACCTGACTGATGCCAGCATTGAGTCCAGGATCTGCGAGTGCCAGAGTCAACTCATTGACATGGTATGTGAAAGGAGACGTTTCATCAACGAGCCCGAGTGCAGCAAGCACTCGAAGATTGCGGACGACAAAGTCTCGTCGTTCTATGTCCTTCGGGTCTGGATCTCCTACTGCTTCACCAATGGTTTCAGCAATATGCTCTGCAGTCAGTGAGCTTCCTGCTTTGGCAAGCAGGTCGAAGATGCCGGCTTCAATGCCAATTCGAATGGTCGAGTAGATGGGCACGCCGTAGATCAGGACTGCAACGAAGTCTGCTGGGCGCCTGACGTTCAGAATCCGTTTGCTCAAGTCTTCCATGACGGTCTGGAAAGAGCGTCCATTCTTGCTGTGTCCATTGACTCCATTAGTCTCACCCATGTTGGCTTTGATTAATCTGAGGAAACGTGACGAGTAAAATCAGCCGACTCTGAGCAACCATGCAACAGGAGCCGGTCGTGACTCTCTTGAGTAGATATCCGCCGACAAGCAAGTACAGTTTTGTCATGCAGATAGCGGGAAGCATCGAAACTCTCGCAGCTTGTAAGCATCGCGCCTTCACCGATTAGCCTCGTTCGTGCGACTATCGAACATCGTCGCCAGGAAGGAGTCGGTGTGAAGGAATCCAATCAAGATCTCTCGGGTGCTTCACATGGGAGCGGATGTTTTGCGATTGCCTCATCGGGCCCGTAGCTTCGCGTTGAGCTGCATCGCGGTATCTAGTGGTGCAGCCGGACCATGCGTGAACGAGCATCGCCGAGGTGTGTATCCATCGGATTGTGTCTGATGACCATTAATGCGAGGTTTCAAGGGGCGAGTACGAAACATTGATTGAGGCTGATATGATAAAAAGGAAGAAGGAAGCGAAGTGCATTGACGAATGTGACGGGCAGGTAGGGCTGCGTTGATGCCTCAGGCAGCCAGATGGGTGGCAAGGCAAGGAGCAGAACCTGTGCATGAAATATTCGTCAAAAAGAACATAAACTATGCATAGATTCCATTGCATATTTTCCACAATGCAGGGTCAGTATTCAGCCTCAAGACGTGTCTTCAACATTCCCAATCAGATCCCACTCGTGGCTGGTCCTCACAGTCGAGGCTTCTTGTCAGCACAAAAGGAACTTTGCACTTTGAAGGCACTCATTTTGCATGACTGCTACGGATCCAATTCCTGGAGCAGCACCCGCAGCTTGTATCAATGCCTCACCACTATGGGCATTGCCAAGAAGTGGCGACTGTAGAAGCATGACTGCATCCACATTTGAATAAAGAGTCCATTCGTGAGGCGAAGTCGACTCTAGTGTCAACATTCTCGATAGGCGGAGTCATACAGTCATACGTACTACCAAAAGTGTCTACTCATGCGTAAGGTAACCGTACCAAAGATGTCGGATAGAAAGGGTCTCACATGCTTGCCAAGGCCCCGTGAGTGAATGTGAATTGAAAGGGAAGGAGCGGACGCTTTAGCGAGACTAGCGTAGAACTAAAAACTTGCCCGTCAACAAACAGTACTCCGGACTTTGGCAGTGAATTCTTCGCGCACACTCCGAGCACCGCAGACATCCATCATCCATGCCAATGGCCTCGCCCTTCGAGCCGACGGCGGAGAACATCGCCGATGTCGCGATGAGCGACCGTCCTCATGAGCCCAACTTCGATGCCGATTCAATCATCAAATTCACAAATACAGATGTTCGCGACGCCATAGAGAAACTCGGAGGCGACATCGACTTTCCTACGCGCGCAGCTCTCTTCGAGCGTATCAATCGCTGGGTGACCTCGGACGGCCAAACACTGTTCGAATATCAAGCGGATGCGCTGCTTTCGAATGATACTTCTCTTCCCGCCACCATCTCCCCAAGTGAGCTTTGGCATCAGCGCAGCGACGAAGAGAAAGCCTACTGGGCTGCTTATTCAGGTGAGCGAACCTTTCCCAAATATCTCCATCATCTTGCGGTCGACCACGCCACCGGCTCTTTGCTTGAAGGCTTGCTGACACATTCAACTGCAGAGAAACTCAAGATCGGCCTCGAGAGACGCTTAGCCAGTTCTCTATCGCACTTTAAGCTTGGCACATTCTCGAAGCAGACGACCATGTATGCCAACCGGATCAAGGCCGCGATCATGACGAACGCTAAGGTTTCTTCAGTCGTGTCCGAGGATGACCTGTATCAAGCTCCCGACGCACTGGATCTGAATAAATTGTCAAGCAAGGCTCCCCAGATCGACATCTATGCCAAAGTGCTGGTACAAGCGTTGGAGGCGCGGTCCAAGATGATCCTTACGGAGACAATTTTGGGAGCACCGATCCCGCAAGACTATGCGAGCTCCATTCCGCTCATTTTGCAAGGCATTCAGAATCTACTTGATAAGCATGAGGGCATGTGCATCAGAGGCAGGGTCGACAGCGTGAGGATTGACTACAATACGACTGGGAGCGAGATACCCTACATAGCTGCGCGACAGCATACGGCACGTACCCGTGGAGGTTTTGTACCCAATACGAAGTACGACGATACAAAGGAGTGGGAAGCTTGTGAGTGGCTTCTGCGTCCTCTGTTCTATTGGAACCGGAAGATTCTCTATCGCGACGTGCCGGGTCTCAAGGCGAAGGGCATGCCAAACGGCGACTTGATCCCGAAACGCGAGATATGGACATATGCCGCGGGAGAAGAGCACTTGCGTTTGGGCTGGCTGCCCGAGCGTGACTCGCTGCATCAGGTCTTTGAGGGAGACTGGAGCTTGGTTACAGAGGAGAAGGTCGCGTACCTTATGACCAAGCTTCGTACTCACCTTGACGGCCCCGAGATTAACATGGAGAAGCTACCAGCCCGCGCGAAGGATGCTATTTGGGAAGTCCATCACTACTTTGTGGATCCCTGGGAGGAGAAGGCCGTCTGGGGACTGGCGAGGAGGTTGCGGAGCTGCTTCAATCGCAAGGGTCTCAGTGCTGAAGAGTACGTTGACATGATTGAGCAGCAGTTCTTTCGGTATGTCAGAATGAGCCTCCGATTAATTTCAACTCTCCGCTGACCGACCTCCAGGTTTCATAAATGGATATCCCGACGGGGTGCATCGGACCCTATCAAACTCTCGTGCGGAAAGACGAAGGTGATGAAGGCAGGGAAGAGTGAGGTCAAGGAGTGACGATGGCTGGCAGAAGAGACGAGACAGCGTCATTGGAGGCAGAAATGGTAAGAAGACGTGTGAAGATATTTGGGAGCAATGGACACTCGTCGCTTGTTCATTCGATGAAGGCATCTGACGGTCGTATCATGCTAGGGATACACACACCAACACAACAGAACGCGCATGATGCTTCTCCCGACCCCTACTGCAAGTCCTCATTCAAATGCAGAGTCAAAATGTCTCCTGGCTTCACTCCAGCCTGTGCAATCAGTCAGTAAGCCACGCCACCAGAGAAGAGCAATCACAAACATACTGGGTCCAACTGCTTCCACTTCACAGGAGTGCCCTGCACGCATCCGTCCCGTCTGTAGACCGCCTTGTGATGCTGATCCCTCAACAACACCTTACCGACAGGAATGCCCTCATGCATCGCCACTATCTCCGCGACAGTACTGAAATCCGTGGTTGCGCGCACCTTGACCGGGAACGCTTTCTTCCTTTTCGGGTCGTGAATCGTGATGAGGAACTGAGAATCCCAGTAGGAGCGCTGCTTGCCCGAATGGGTCGACATGCCAGTGTGCTGTACTCCAGGAAGAACACGGTCTTCCTTGACGGCATCGATGATGGCTTTGGAGCCCTTGCAGACGTTCTCGGAGAGGGCGATCATGTCGTCGGTGGAGATGGATTTGCGGCTGGCCTGGCGGCGGATGGAGTCGACGAGGCCGGCGGGCAGGTGGACGGTGACGGGAACGGTGCTCATGTTTGGGGGAGCTGGTGAGGTTGAGCTTACACTTAAGAGATGGGGAAGACTTTTGGGTTCTTAAGTGGAATCTGGTGTGGTGTGTTTGCTTTGGTGTAAAATTGGGGAAAGATTCTCCGCGAAGTGACCATTGTTGTTAATACAGCCTTTGCTGTTGGTAGCATCTCCTTATCTTAGCAATTCGGTCTTGCATACTTCACTCAAAGGAACGACTATTGCAGAACCCCCCAGCTTAGGTTGAAAGGCCGTCTCAGGTCGCTATTTCAAGCATGCAAGAAAGCACGAAGCAATGATGCTGCTAGAATACTCGTCGTTTTCAGAAACAACAATCAACTTTTTGTTGTTCAAAACAACAGTCATCGCGAAGGCTTTCGAGATGCAATCATCCAAGCCCCTGAAAATCAGCCCTCAGGAGAGGCCAGAATCCCTCCTATCCTGAATACGCTGACGCTCCAATTCCCGATGCCGCTGCTGCGCATCTCCTCCGAGCATGACACTCCCATCGTCGGCTCGATACCACTCGCTCCTTGGAAAGTAAGCCACTTCGGTCTTGACGACGATGTTGATGCGATCTCCATCCTTGATGCCGAGCTAAGCCAGTCATTAGTCGTGCGAAGTGATTTGAAGGGCTGTCAATTCAACTCACATTTCCAAGCGTCTCATCACGCTTTCCATCATCAGCATACCCACAGAATATCCTGACGACGTTGTGTTGAAGCAGATTGAGTCTTCTCATCTGAATCGCCTCCTCCTCCTGCACCATCTTCGCCAGCTCCGTGACCGTTGTGCTTTCCTTCACCTTCAGCTGATACTGCGTATTCTGTCTGATGTTAAACATCGTGACGTGGAAGTAATCGGTGGCGTCGAGAAGGTTGAGGATGTCGTTGCTGGCAAGGGCTTGTTTCGTGGAATAAGAGTCGCTGTCTTGCTGCGTGCTCCCGGTGGAGTGTCTGCGGCTTCGACTTCCTGTAGTGGTCATGGTGTTGCTGCACTCGGAGCTGCCGTCGACCGTGAAACCTGAGGTTTCTGTGATGTGAGCCATTGTGACATCCACGGCTTGGTCGATGTTGATGCCACCGAGATTGTCGCCAGAGGTGAAAAGATCTTAACATGAGAGCTTCCAAGTCGCACGTCCGATGGCTCGCATGTGGCAAACAGAGAAAGCAACGTACAAACATCATGACGAGGGCGTACTTGATTTCACGCGTGCCAAGACTTTGCATGTGAGCTTTCAAGCTCAGTCCATTCACCAACACGCCGGGACCAACTCATTGCCACCCGTGGACGTCTTGCAGCTTTAGTTGATTTTCGAACATAGACAACAGAGTATTCGTTCGAGTATTGACGTTGTATTTGAAAAGAGCTTGGCAGACCTGCGATCGCCTAGAAGTCGCTCGTCAGCTGCGGGAACAGCCCCTTATCCCCCTTCTCGATCTTTTCCATTGGCACACCGTAACTATCATCCTTGCCCACTTCCGCCCATTCGAAGCTCCTCCTATCTTGGCCAACACCAAGCATGTTCAGCAGCCGCTCTCCAGAACTCGGCATGAACGGCTGCAGCAAAATGCCCGTAATCCTCAAGGTCTCTGTGATGAGATAGATGGATCGATCGATCTCCGCTTCCATCAACTCCACCGATTCCCCTCCTTGCACCTTTCGCTCGTCATCAAGCATCCGCAATTCTTGTCCCGTAGTGTCCGCCATGGCAGAACGGAGCTTGTTGGCGATAAGCCACGGCGCCGCTTGCTGGAAGAAAGCATTCGCCGAGTACACAACTCGCATGATATCCTGCAGCGCCCGATTCGGGTGCAGACCCGTCATCTGCCCGTCGATGACACCTGGCATATGGCGAATCTCATGGTGAAATTGACGTCCATTGTCGTCCAACTCTTGGAAGATGCTGGACGAGGTAGGCTTCTGGTCCGGATGAGCATACCTCTTCACAGCGCGCTCCACATCCCAACTCTTGCCGCCCATGACCCGAGATGCAAGGTTGCCCAGGCCGCCTTGTAGACTTTTCTTGTATTTCTTGATGATGTAGGTGTTGTCGTAGTCAGCATCTTGTTCAATACCGCCATCATGAATCAGGAACCAGCGCATAACATCGATGCCGAATCTTTCAAGAGCAAAGAAGGGATTGACGACATTACCAGTACTCTTCGCCATCTTCTGCCTACCGAGCGTCCAGTGGGCATGAGTGAGGACTTGTTTGTGGATTGGTAGATCCAGGGCCATCAAGAAGGCCGGCCAGTAGATGCAGTGGAATCGAATAATGTCCTTGCCTACGACCTGGACATCAGCCGGCCAGCCACCTTTGGACTCTTGGCCTGGCGTGAACGGGTAGCCAACGGCGGTGGCATAATTGAGCAAAGCATCAAGCCAGACATAGATCGTCTGTGAGGAGTCCGTAGGCACACGAATGCCCCATGTGAGCCGGTCTGCGGGCCGCGAAATCGAGAGGTCTTCCAGCCCAGTCTTGACCTGTCTCACCACATCTTCCATTCTGTTCTTCGGAACGATGTATTTGGGGTTCTTGTCGTAGAACTCCAGTAACTTGTCTCTGAATGCACTCAATCGAAAGTGGTAGTTCCTTTCACTGGTCCACTCCACTTCCTTTCCCGTCTCAATGCTCGCCATGATCTTCCTCCCCGTGGGTGGATCCACGATCAAGTGCACCTGGCTGTGAGGATAGAATGTCTCATCAGACACGCTATACCAACCCTCATGCTTGCTCTCGTAGATGTATCCCCTCTCCTCAAGCATCTGCCACGCGTATTCCACGCCCTCCACATGGTGCTTGTCCGTTGTCCGAATGAAGATCTCATTGCTCATATCCACCTGGCCCGACAGTGTCTTGAAGACCTCCGCACCACTGTCGCAGAACTCTTTGGGGTCTATGCCTGCCTTCGCTGCAGCCCGCTGAATCTTCATACCATGTTCATCGGTCCCTGTCAGAAGCACCGCTTTCCGTCCTTTCAGCTCTTGCCATCTCTTCAGCACATCGGCCAGGATCATAGTATACATGTGCCCGACATGAGGGGCGGCATTGACGTAGAATATCGGCGTGGTGACATAGTATGGCTTCTCCTGTTCAGCCGGTGTTGTCGAGGTTGCCAGAGCCCGCCATGGCTGTCGTATAGACCTGCAGCTTTGGCAGACCCATTGTGGTCTCCATCTCCGCAGCAGGAGGGATTGAAGTGGTGTGAGCGCGTATGTGAGGGGAGCTACGCGTGAACGCATTGCAGATGCATTCACATGTCACTAGTCCACTTGCTGTGAGGTCTGAAAGCGGGAGTCGGGAGGACTTAGCCCGAACCTTAAACGAGGAAGCCGAGGTGAGGTCAATTCAAATCCCTCTACTCCTCTACACCCTACTATTCCCGGCAACCTCGATACATTAGAGCGACTGTGATGAGTGACGACATCGTATGACAGTTGTTCAGTTCCATAATCACCAAGAACACATCTTCTTATAAGACCAACCCTCCCAGTTTCAAAGCATACCAAGCATGGGCGTCCCAAGTCTCCCTACCGAAATCTGGCTAGAAGTCTTCCGCCATGTCGACCCTGCAGATATCTGGCTGTCCCTCCAATACGTAAGCAAAGAGTTTCAAGCCTGCGCCAGGGACACGATGCAGGCCGAGGTCATACCCAACTTTCTCATTTCCTTGGGCTTCACTCTGGGCTCTGGGTCACGGGCGAGGTGGTACGACATTAGAGGTTCCATCACACTGGGCTTCTCGTCCATGTCGAAGCACAACCCGCAATACGCTCTCTTCGACAAGATGCACCTCCAACCTGAGTCTTGTTATCAGCGAGCGTGGGAGAAGTGGAATCAGATCTGCTCGGCAGGTGTTGGGGAGTCTCTGGACTGGAGAGTGGCGTTGCAGGATGGCCCAGTCCGGACGGTGAAGATGTCCAAGCTGATCATTTCGCACAAGCACGGCGCTTGGTGTGACTGGAAAGAGATGTTGGATGCGTATTTCAAAACCCCTCACGTGCCGGCGCGGAATCCGATGTGGCAGCGCGACCTTGTCTAACTCTGGCGTATTAGCTATTCGCTGGAAGCGTTGTGCACCTAGCGGGAGTCTGCCGAACATATGCAGTCGACGGCGGAAAGGGAGGTTTGGAAGTTGTACTGTGTCCTGTCCACCCGCGAGGTGGTCACAGACAATTCAAATTGCCGTCTATCTCTAGCCTTGCGACAAACCGCCAACCTACGATTGCGAGGCAAGCAGCTCGGTATGACCATCTACGGCGCCGTTTGGAAGAGTCGCGCACTTCTCCTTGAAGAGCTTGTCTGCCTGCTGCCACACGCGAGCAGTCTTCCAGTCTTTCAACTGGAGAAGACTGGGCAGTAGGGCATTGCTGAACGCCTCAGACGCTTCTCTTGGAAGCAACGAAGGCAGATGATCGATGCTGATGACGCTGAGTCGAACGTCATTCGTTTCTGCTGCGAGTTTGACAGGAACGGTCGGTTGATCGAACGTGGTGTTGATGTCGTAAATTGGGATTGGATTGTTCGGGTTCGTGGTATCGCAGGACACGTCGCAGACGACGCTCAGCTTGCGGTTGGGCGATGCGAGGGACGGCTGGTCAATGAACGGTGGGATCTTTGCAGATAGATAAATGCAGTTGACAAAGACGTCGGACTCCACGATCTCCTGGTATGGTCCGGGCTTGGCCTTGGTCTCCGGCAAATCCCACTTCTAAAGCAATGGTGAGTATTGGATATAGTGAGAGTGGTAAGGGTCTTACTAGAATATCCTCAACACCAGCCTTAACACAAAGATCAACAGCACCTCGACCACATCGGCCGAGGGCGCCGATGACAAGCACTCTCGGCAAACGACCAGCTTTGGCCTTGCCCTCTGCGACGGCTTTCTTGACATCGTTGATGAGAAGGCTCTCATTGTCGTAAGCCTTGACCCCAGGGAGGGGCTTATCTTTTCCGTGAACGAGTTGCCACAACCACGCCATAAGGGAAAGCGCAGCACCCGCAAAGCCAGCATGCTAGTTGACAGTGAGCAAAGGGTCAGTGGATCAATCGTATCGACGTACATAGCCGAATGCAGCAACTCGTCGTCCTTGCTCTGTTCAAGATCGGTCAGTATATGATACCATGTCATGCAGGAAGCATCCGTACCGTCTTCCAGAAATTCCAGGTCAAGCAGAGTGCCTTTGCCACGAGGGAAGCGGCCAAGAACTTTGTCCCAGCCACCTTGTCCTTTGTAGCCTTCTCATCATCAGCATAAATCGATACAGCAGAGCTTATATGGATGGAAAGCTTACAGTGGGCGAACTGTACGTGCTGTGACATTGTTTAGCAAGCATCGATTTGGTACAACCGCGATTCATGGCATACTGTGTGCTTGAGAGGAAAGTCTTCCTCTGGCAATTCCTTCAAACCCACAATGATGTGGTCCTTGGGCGCATCGGTCCAGGAGCCCGTGGGCACAAGATTGGCGCCAGTGCCCTCATATTCAGAGTCGTTGAAGATGCTCAATTCAGACCGCTCGACATTGACCGTGTAGCCGGCTTCGACCAGCTTTTTGGCAACTGAGGGAGTCACCGCTGAACGATGCTCCAATGGCTTGGTCTCTGCACGAACGTGGAGGACAGTCGACATGGTCGGTATGAGGTGTGTGTATGGAAGTAAGTTGTTGTGATTGCAAGAGTCACGCTCAAGAATCTTCAATGTTCCTGAGTCGAAGAGGCGCTAGTGAGTCAAACCAGGACTAGCGGCTCGCTTCGGTTGAACGCCGAAAGTCAATCTCCTTCTGCCTTTCGTTCGGGACACCGACATGAATATCTAGACTTCACTGCATACCGCCGGACCGAATCAGACTCTACAATTCATGTTTTTGGCGCGAATCAGCCACAGCACTTTATCAAGGCCGTGTCTATCTAAAATCCCGCACCTAAGGCCATTCTCTGGGCAATGGAACTTCTGCTCGCTCTCCCGTGGTTATAGCAATGCCACGGTACACATCCCAGCGAAGAAGACGTGGAAACACGAATTTCTGAAAGTACACAAAGGCACTCCTACATGGCAGGAGAGAAACGCTGCGACAGCTCAAGACCATCTCCCGCCACTTTCACCTGCAGCTGTGCAATTGCAGGACTCCTTATCATCCGGCTCGACCGACCCTTTCAAGGCGTTAAAAGACAGAATTGACAAGGATCAAGCCAACTTAGATATCATCCGAGTATGTCTTATTGCAGCTGGCGCCCAGGCTTTTGGTATCAAGAGATTCAAGCGCGGTGCAGTCCTGGCAGGTACCCAGCATCGACTTGCTGAAGATGTACTGAAGCATCTATGAGCGGATTCCAGGATCTGGTTGCCATTGGTCGCCGATGGAAGTGCTTGCTTCTACCTAATCTACTTTGCCATGGTGGAGGGACTGCATGCGTACGTGGAAAGGTGGATCAAAGCCGAAATAACCGAAGAGGAAAGCCAACACCAAGTAGCCAGTGACAAAGGCAGTCATTGGCGTGTCAGATTGCTTAAATATCTCGTTAATGCTCATTTGCTCCACGCAAATCAGTCTGCCGATCGAGCAATTCTCAGCGTCCTACACATTGCGAAGTGGCGCACGGCGGTTGGGCAAAGGCACCTTCCGCTGGCCCGTCGCACATCGAATGCACGGTCTCATTTCGCCAACTCATTGCAGGTCTGGCCCGCTGGTAGGGTTCTCGTTGGCCGGCTTTCCAAAGGGTGTATCTAAAGACTAAGTTCGCCCTCTATGAACAATTCCAGACGCTTGTGGAAGGTTATGTGCGCGATGGAGCCAGCCATCTCGATATCAGTCGACTTGCGTTGTATCATCCAACAAGACCGAGAGCCCAGCGGCACCCTACCGGTCCTGCGGGAATGACTGCTGTCATCGTTTCGCCTGGCAGACTCTATCTCCTGATCTTCAGCGTCCACGAACAGTGGCCAGGTACATCCAGTATCTCGCTGCCATGCTTTTCTTCGGAGAGACTTGATGCTAAGGACAGAAACCTTGAGTGCGCCGCCTCCGGGCTCGATTGGTTGAGTTGGAATGGAGACTGGAGGGTGCATACAAGGGAGAAGTGCGAGAGGGATCTTGCGGTTGTTAAATGTGAGACGCCGGCTATGGCTGATGTTTGTCGGGCTGTGGTTGTGGGGTTGTTGGGGGAGACGGGATCGAATATAGAGTATTCAAACGAGACGATGTCATGGTGAGTGGGTTCGTTTTGGCTTATGTAGCATACACGGCCAGTGCTGTGCTTCATATTCCATCTACCTTTCCCAGAATGAACCCCTGAATTCCCCCTGCTCCAGCTTATCTTTTCATCAGCCTGTCTAATGTCAGCGCAGGCCACACCACCGCTTCTGTGAGATGCTGACCTCGAATTCTCGATCAACCATATGCTCGTCCATGCCAAGAACATCAGCCTTCTGCAATCGATGATGCTGGGCAGCGGTGGGAGCAAACCGCGCTACTATCCTGCTTCGGGTTCGAAAGACGCCGCGTTTCTTCATATCTCAATGATCTTCTCGACATCGAAGCCAGCCGCCTGAGCAAAGTAGTAACCTCTCTGATTCGTCACAAGTCGCAAGGGCTTCGCCTCCTTCCGCTCAACCTCGAAGTCGCAGTTGTAATGCGTATGGCCGAATACCCATAGCACGACTTTGTCGCTTGTGAAGCAGAGTTGATCAGAAAGATCCGTGGAGAAGGCCGAGTTGATCGCACTATTCGCATGCTTTGGATCTGTTGATCGAGTATCGGTCGAGGGGCTCCAGTGCGTGAATACGATGATCTTGGCACTGTCTTGTCCTTGGATTCTGGAGACCTGCTCATTAAGCCAGGTGAGGTCGCGGGAATGGGCTTCATTGTGCTTGCAAATGTCCCAATCGGTGGTGTGGTAGAAGTCATTGAGTCCCATCTCAACGTTCATGGCTCGCTGTGGTGGGACGTGCGAGAATAGGCTGCAGCCCAGAACGGTGATCTTTTTTCCATCATCTGTAGGCAACTCGAACAAACCACGATCGAGGAGCACGAACTCGCCGAGTCCTGCACCGTGGCTCTCTCTACGCTGCTGGCTGATCTCTTCCTCAAATTGTCTCAGAACGGCCATGGCTTCGCTCCAAGATGAGCCGAATGCTTCGTGGTTGCCTGGTACCAGAAGTATAACTCGAAAATGCTGCAGCTGGCGTCTCAGGAAAGCCAGACATTCTTCTCGATGCGGAACAATGTTGCCGATGTCCCCGAGAAGCGCCAAGTAGTCCGCCTTTGGGGTGATGTCGAAGAGGTCGTAGGACTTTGGTGTCTCGAGGTGAAGGTCGGAAAGGACTTGCATGGTCGCCATGGTCTTAGTCAAATCCGTGAAGCGAGTTTGAACCGCCGTCGAGAAATCAGCATAATGTTGCCACACAAGAGCAGAATCTCGAATTGGCTGCTTCAAGAATGTTTGCCGGTGGACTGTTGCGTGCCTTAGTCATCCACGCAGCAAGTGGATGGACGTGGCTTGAACTCCAATTCTACTGGCACTTAACGCTTCTCAAGTCGGCCGATGGTAAAGGTCGTTCCAGTTACACAGTCCAGGGGTCACTGGAGCGAACACGCAGGAGACTTGGGGCTCACAGATTGATCCTCTTGCCATCGGTATGGTCGACTCCCCAAAGCGCAAAGTCGATTTTGAACAACCTGATCGCATCCGAAGCTGGGTCGTTTAGCACTTCTGCTACAACCGCCCACTCTGAGCGGATGAAGTGCACGCGCACAGGTTTGTCGGGGAACATTGTGATAATGCACCTCTCGATTAGATTGGGTTGCCTTGGAAGGGGTTCGAGCACTACAGCATCGTCGGCAGTCATGATCTTGAAGCTGCAGGACATCATCGATTTGAGATTCGTGTCAGCTGGTCGTCTTCTTCTGCCCCCTCGTATTCGCTGTGTGAATATCGAGTCCAGTGCAGGGCAATGCTCTTGCAGCCTTGCGCGTGTACTAATGAGAACGTCCTCGTGGCGCCATAGTAAAGCAACCTTTTTGATTTTGAGAAAAGTGGCAGTGCCCAGACATGGGGTGAGTGCGAAGACGTCGACGAAGTCCTCGTCGAGAACAAACAGCGTACAATCTGGGTTGAGCCAGTAGGTCCAGATTAGACTGTCAGGCTCACGAACTTCTGGCGCAAACTTCAGGCATGTGTCCTCCATTGCCTTCCATGCCTCTTTGCAGGACAGGCCAATCTTGTAGGGAGCAACGCCTTAACTTGACAAATCGAAGCGCCGGAGCGCGCGTGACATTGAGCGGTCTGGGCAAGCTTGCTTCCTTGCAAAAGCAGCAGTTGGCACGCAGAAGGCGAATTCCCAGATGATCAAACGCAGCTCCTTTGGCAGTGCAGAGAATGGCTCGGAGGTTGTGGCAGATTCCATCGTAGTTCCATGAAAGTAACGAGCGCAGTCTTCGAAAGCCTGGAAGTGTTTCCTTGGACTCTGATCTACCCCTTTGACGAGATGTGTAGACCAATCTCGTTGGAGATGAGTGCTGTTTTCTATACGTTCACTGCGGGTTGTGCTGTCGGCCTCCCGAGCTGAAATGAAGGTCCTATGGTTCCCAAAGCACAAACAAGGGGTTATCGTTCTGGACCTGCTCTTGAGATATACTCAGAAAGGTGAATGTGTGGTTGTCGCGAATGGAGTGAGGTCCAGGAGCGATCGTCTCCCGGCAGCGGCGACTCCGACTTGAGCGGACGGCAAGAAGTCGCGGATCTCTTCGCATCAACTTCACCTCCTTCCACTTCCGAGTTTGGTAGTTTCCAAATCATGTTTCAAAGGCCATTGAGCTCCCAGCTCAACTGAAGACGCAGCAGCACGCAAACCATGGTCCTGCCGTCCTCGTCGACCCAATAACCCCATTCACCATCCAAGTCAACACCAGTACCACGACTTTCCCTCCCCACCGGCAATTGAGGCTCAAAATGCTGACCCGACCGACTGGGCGGCCCCAAATCCTTCGGCATCCTTCGACATCACTTTGCGTTGGAAGACGGTCCCATCGCCCTGTCATTCGCTCACAGGAGGCATCAGTCGCCTCTCGCGGGACCTGGTGGGGAGTCCAAAGCCACCTCACCTTGAGCGGGCGGCCGCCGCCAGCAGAAAGTGCTCGTTGAGAGGGAGGGAGAGGAGGTGACTCGAAATCGAAATGCACTGCATCGGTGTCGACGCCGCTCAATGCAGGTATGTGAGTCAAAGAGAACCAACACGAGGAGAAATCGATCGAGGGAGATTTTGGTTTGCGTGCGAACGCTGTTGGATACTAGATCGTGTGAAAGAAAGTAAGAAAGCCGTGTCTATCGTGATCCCCATTCCCCCAAAATCAAAATGGCCAAACAATCAGTGGCCGATGAGCCACCCGCCAGTCCCTGCAGCGCTTGAGAGATCTGTATCTTCAAACGCCTTCTTTATCCCCATCGCTATGCATCGTAAATCACGCCAGTCGCTTGCTATGCATGGTCAAATCAAACATCAGACTGCGTGAGCAGATCCTCCTTCTTGTCAACGCCGTTCCAAATCAATCCCACTCAACCCGTGAAGTAAATAGCCGCCATCTTTGTCGTCAAAGTGCAGAGTCAGAATGTCCCGTTGCCACGCCACTCGCCAGCGAATGTGGCACGGCAAGGTCATCTGAGTCGCCGATAAAAGAAGTGTGTCTCGGTAGCCTTGGTAGAGTCATGATGATAGTTGTCCAAGGCAGCAGTCAGTCTAGTATAAAAGACTGCTTAGTTTCCCGGGTCGCGAGGTTGAGGATCACGGGCAAAGCGTCGAGTTCGACTCTTGCCGTCATCGCGCGGTTGAGGACCCATTGCGAATTGTCGACCGGTTCCTGGATCGCGAGGTTGAGGTCCCCTCATGAATTGACGCCCGTTGCCTGGGTCGCGAGGATTGGGGTCAGCGATCCGCCCGTTGCCAGGATCTCTGGGGTTTGGATCCAATGCCATGATACGGCCACCCATAGGAGCCGGTTGGAGTTGGTGAGGGTCGTTGAGGTTCATTCTTGCAAAGACCATGTTCATGTTCATGTTGTTGATGTTGCGGTGCATGCCGTCGTCTCGTGGTTGAGGGTCGCGAGGAGGTCGGTTTGGAGGAGCAGCAACAGCGTAGTTGCGAGTCATTTGTATGTTGTTGGCACTCGTCTTCGGCAGTGTGGTTGTCGTGGTGGCTTGGAGGAGCTGTATGCTTGTAGTCGCTAAGACGAAGGATTGCAGTGTGTTGGTTGCGGTTCAGGTGTGTTGTGTTGTGTTTTGATTTGGTGTTGTATGAAGGATAGATTGACGAGAGACTATAAGGAGATATATAGTATTTGGTGAGGGATAAAGAGACGAGGAAAAGGCACCCACATGCTGCCTTCTTACAGTTGCTAGAGTCGAGGAATGGCTATGCAGGGTGACTCGAGGAGCGGCCTCAGGACAGCAGGGCTTAGCCTCCTCCAGTTCGTGACTACAAAGACATCGTCTTGCTCAGACCAGTGGGCCTGTCTTGTGATACCAGTTGTCGCCCTGACGAGACAAGACGCTGGTTCCATTGCTATTGGTTGTGACGGGTGGCGAGCCATTCGAGGCTAGCGACGGTTAGGGAGATAGGTGAGAGGATTCCGCAAGGCAGAAAGAGCTAGGGCGAGGTGAATGGCCGGCCACAGGCAGGAGCCGGTGCCCAGAGAGGATGCGCGGAGGCCCATGCGCAAGTCAACAGTCACTGACGGGCGGCGGGCGAGGTCCATGGTGTCGTGACCAAGAGCCTGAGGCCAGTTGGTGCCTAGGTGCCTAGGGTGAGAGCCGGCCCGAGGACTGCCTAGAGTGTGAGTGAGTGAAGAGTAATGGCTAAACCGAAATGCACGTCAGCCAAAGCTGGAGGAAAGCTGCGTCGAGGGAGAGGGACGTGTGCCGTGCTGCGCAGAGCTGAGAGAAAGAAGAGAAGAGCGAGCGCTGTTGTTCATCGGAGAAGACGTCTGTTGCCGAAGTGGGGGATGCAGCATTTCAGCCGTTTGAAATATACGTAAAACTCATCGGGAATATTCATTAATTCTCTATGGAAACATCCATATCATACAAGAGTTGATCACTCATTCGAAATCGGCGTTGCACACAACAAACGCCCTCTTTTCCATTGCCGTGTTTGAAGTCAAATTCATTCACTTGCAGCATTGGACTGCGAGACAAGGTCAGGTGACTCTTTCTAAGCTAGTCCAATTACGGTTATCAAGGTAACAGCCAACATCCAGCCGCCCGCACACCTCCATCGCCAGCTCCAGCGAATCCAACTCCTCCTCATCCACACCTCGATCTCGACGTGCATGCGCGTCTGCAGGTACACGAACACCAACTAGATCTCCGCCAGCATTCAGTACCCATTCCTGTCCACTGCAAAGATGCATGGCTTTGCGCTGAAACAGCAACACGCAGCGTCCACATCTCGTCGGCTGCGACCTGCTGGACGGTCGTGTTGGTGGTCTCCAGCCAGTTCTCAGCCCCCACCAGAATACCTCTAAAAAGTACATGCTGCGCCAACCCAAGCGCCCGGCACGCTCAATCACCCATGTCGCACAAGCACGCGCGCAAGAGACCCTCCTGCAGTGTTGCTTGCTTTCGGGTCAAAACTGTGGGCGGAGTCCCGCTGTCAACACCGAAAAGACTTGGATGCTGCAGCAAAGGGCGCGATTTAGAAACCACGTTTTCGGCCCTGTCGATACACCAACACCGCCCAGTTGGCAAACCCACTCGACTACTGCTAGATTGACAGGCGCCACTGCGCTGCACAGCTGCGAGACAGATGATTTGCAGGCAGGGCGATGATGTGCCGAGCAGCAGCAGGAACCGGCGAACCGAATCCTTCGTCGACCAGCTGATCCCACAAGCCGGGAGTTCGGCTTGCGGTTGGAACTCATGACCAACTGGCCTCTGGATAGGCCTCATTGGCGGCAACCGAACGAACACTTCGTATGGCCGGCCCGCGGTGGGCTCTTGGGAGCGACGTCAAGTATGGCGACGAATGTCGTCAATGCCGCAGGGCGGCAGAGCGGCATGGGAAGAAGAGGTCATCCTCACGTTGCCTTGAAGCTTATGTCGACGAGGCCGTCCCGTCGCTCAAGTCCGTGAACTCTGAATTACTGATTCGCAAGCAGAAACCACTCATCCAGACCGGCGAACGTCTTGATTGACTGAAAGCAACATGGCCGCCCTCCTGGTCGGGCGGCCGCCGCCGTCTCCGTCCCGGCAGCAACGCCTCCTCCCGACGAGTCATTACAGGCATGACGAGAGGGATGATGTATCGACCATCGACCGGGCGACGGTTCCTGCAGGTCCATCTCACGTCGGCTCAATAGGCTTTGCCTACCTTGTGCAACCTTGAAAGAGCCTCATCATCAGAATTCCCGACACTAGCCGAGAAAACAAGGCAAACACTTCACAGCAAAATCGAGAAAATGGTATCTTGTACTTTCTGTCCTGCCACGCAATGCCACCTCCCGCCGCGACCAGCATATCGCATGGGATGAAAGAGTCACAGCACCGTCCCTCGATCGTACCACTCCCAGCAACGAATCCCGCCGCGCCCAGGAATCAAAACGACATCATTGTGCTTCGCTCCCGCAGGCACACGACAGACGCCTTACGCAGCTGACCGAAAGGCAGCCAGGTACAGCGTAACCTCTGAAAGTAACTTGCACGCACAAAGACACAACACGCGGAAAAACTCCAATCTTGTCTCTCGATGAAACATCACACGACACATGGCATTGCTGCCGCCGTCACTGCCATGCTCAGACCACGCTATCCAGAGCGACAAGCCATGTTTTGCGACACCACCGAGAACAGGTCAATGGAATCCCCCAACAAAGACATGGCGCGTTGGTGTGTAACGCGTGCGTTTCTATCCTTGGCCACGAGGATCCAATGTGCGACGACGCCAAGCGGATGGCTTTCTTCGGTGTACCGCACAGACGACTGTCAATGAAGCAAGCGGTCATGATAAATCGAACAGCATGTCCTTCGACGTTGAAGCATGACAAAATGGTTGCTGCCTGCCTACCTCAGGCAATAGCGATGATTGCCTTATACCATCTTACGAGGTGTGCGTCACATGTCAGCTTTTCTGTGCCAAGAATTGAAGCAAGATGGGACACGTACACCAGAGTCACCAATCAGCACGGTGTGATTTGAGGCCGGCAAGACGAGCTCATCGTTGTATTACCTGTAAGCATCTGGTTCACAAGGCAATCGTTTGTAACTGTGAAGGTCTACGTCAACGACGAGAAATGCCGCGTAGTGCTTCTGAGGCAGGAGGGGATGCAGAATCACTGGCTCGGTGGATGGAACCGTCGTGATTGTGTAGATGTACGTCGACGACGACCGACGCGCGGTCTTTCTAGAAGGGTGAGTATACCACCTCTGCGATCAGAGCACCGGACTCCCTGATCAAGTCTTCATGAGCAATGTCCTCACGAGGTGAAGGTCGAAGAGGTAGGCCAAGTCATTCGTTTCTGCCATGTCATGCTTCTCGACCGTATGCTGCGCTGCATATGCATCTTTTCTCTATCCCTTGATCATCTCACACAATATCATCAATTCAGGCCTCTTCCTCTCCTTCGTCGTCCTCTTCATCCTCATCGCCCTCCTCGTCATCATCATCTTCGTCGTCGTCCTCATCATCATCCTCATCATCATCCCCATCCGGCTCCTCAAGTCCATAATCATCCTGAAAGAACTCCAAAGGCTTCGCCTGCACCTCAAACCCAACCTTGCCAAAATTCTCCACCATCTTCTCCTGCATGCCCGTCGCACAAGTGACCACCAAATTTGCACTCTTGGGGTCGAACAACGGCAACAACCACTTCGCCATCGCCGCTTTGACCTCCTCAATTCCAACTGCCATGATGTCCTTTAGCAAGCGCTTCGAGTGGTCCTTGCCTACGCCTCGCAGAACCTGGTCAGCGAACGACTCGTCGGCGGCAATGCCCATCGTGGGAGCGTTATCCGCCATTTCGAACACGAGTTCGCCAACCGCGGCTTCGATGGAGAGCTTCTTCAAAGGCTTCGCACCACTGGCATAGCCCTCAATCTCCTCCTTGCCAGCAACGAAGGCCTTGTAGCAATCCGGCGAACGGTCGATCCAGAAATTGATTTTCCCGCTCTCGATGCTCTTCCTAACCGTAGCGCCGTATGCGAGTCCTGTACCGCGGATGGATGTCCAGAGGGGTCCTTCGACGGCACGCAGGAAGGCGATGGCGACTTCGAGGGCGGGGACGTCGGGGTGTTCCCAGGAGTCCGGGCCTTTGGTTGTGAGGAGGCAGTAGGACGAGTCCACGGCGGCGATAGGGACGACGTAGGCTGCCGAGCCGGGGCTCTTGCCTATGTCGGATTGAACTGATTTCACGTCATCGAGAGGGGAGAGGTCTTTCTTGAGGTCAAGGCCGTTGGTGAGTTGTCGCCAGGCAGAGACCGGGTTAGGGAGCTTGGTGAGGTCTGCGGCGACGTATGCGCGAAAGTTCTCTGGCCGGTGGAGAGCGTCGCAGAGGGCTTGGAGTTTCGAGATGACTGCTTGCTCGTCTTGTCGTAATAGCTTGCGGAGACGCTTCAGGTAGAGCGTCTTGGTGAGTGTGCTAGTGGCACGACCATTTGAGGTGCGGTTGGTGTTGATGATGGTGTTGACTGCATATGCCATCGCATCTCCAGCACGCTTCTCTGAAGGCAGATCGGCCAAGAGCTTCGTGAGCGATGCGTGGAGCCGCACTGGGTCGTGAATGGCATCGAACAAGACCGTACGTATGTATGAGATGACCTTTTCGTAAGATTCTGGCTCTGTTCGAACGCTCAAGCTCAGCATTTGCTGGTTTCCGCGTGCCGCATACATCGAGTATGAGATTGTCTCCCTCTCCAGTTGAAAGACGAGGTCCTCGAATTCGATACGTTTGCCGTCACGGTTGACGGGCGTTGTGAAGAGATTGGCGAGGTAGAGGCTCAATACTGGTCGCAGCTTATCAGGCACAGCAGATGTGCCCATAATCAGTTTGATCTTGACGAAGTTGGAAGGGATATGTTCGAAGTGGATGAACAACGGAGACCCGTCATCGGCCTTGTCTATGATCTTTTGCATGTCGTTGTCGAGATTGCCCATCTTCCTTGCAGCGCCAGACCGAGCCGTGATCGTGTCGATAAAAGGGACAGACTCAGCTTTGGGGATCGGGAATTGCTCCAGCAATGAATCTGGTATGACCTGGCCGTTCTTCGCCTTGGCCAGTTCAAGTTGTTCTGCGAGTTTTTTGAGACCGTCCTCGCCGAATTTCTCCTGCTGTGCTTTGACGCGTGCCTTCTCATCTTCAGTGTTCTTCTCTTGGAGCTCCTTCGAAGGCACACCCAGGACGCAGACATGATGATTGTCCACGAAGAACTTGGACAGCGCGTCTTTCCACTGTGCTTCAGACCACGCCGCGACTGTGTCGATATCCTGTAAGCTCTCCAGATCTTTTAGATTTCGGCCGTCTCTGCTGCTGAAGCAATGATCTTCGACGAGAGGTTGCGTGAAGAAGTCTTCGGAAGCTTCAGCTCGCTCCTTGAGCTGCCTCTTCTCCCGCTTGATGCAGTCATTGAGGTAGTCCATGTCGAGTGGTTTCTGCACTGTCTCTTTCAACACTTCGATCAACCGCTTGTACACCTCCTCCAAGCGCTCAGTCTCGACTGAGGTCAGGTCGAACCAGACGACAACGTCTGGTCGAGTTTCAGTTTCATAGTAGACGGCACTGCAGAGCTGCTCTCGTTCGACCAGAGTGTTCTCCAAGACACCAACCGAGCTGTTGGCAAGATAACTCAACAGTACCGCAAGCGCGGCATTGCCCACAGAGTCGTCGCAGTTAGGGCCAAGGAAGCCGACTGTGATCTCACCCATAGATTCGTCCTCTTCGGGAAATTCGATGGTGTCGACCTTGGTCTCGTTCAAAAGTGGAGTCGGCTTCGACTCAACCCAAGGTCTACGAAAAGGTGCTTCAAGGGGAGGCACATCGTCGATAATCGTCGACTCGAAGTCATCCAAGATCTGCAGCAGTTCGTCGTGGTCAATCTCACCAGTGACGATCACTCTGAGGTTCTTCGGCTGATACATCTCTTTATGATATGCTCGAATGCGGTCTGCAGTAAGCACTCGCAGCTCCTTCGTCATGCCACCAGTCTCAGACCTGAAACCATTGCCTTCAGGATACAGCAAAATCCGACGATGCAGCTCCATTAAATCCATCGAACTATTTTCTCTGCCTTGCATTTCTGAGTAGACAACACCCGCATCGTGACCAGTACCGTCGATATGATGTACTTCGGTATAGCAAGCGGCATCCGTCATAGTTGGCACGATGAGATGTTCTAGGTAAACCGGCAGAATGTGTGCAAATCCTTCCCAGCCGGCGGTCTTGAGGGAGTAAGACGTATAGTCTGTTGCAGTGCCGGCATTCGTAGTGCTAAATGCCCGAGATGAGAGTCTATCAAGGAGGCCAGTGTATCGGTATGATTTCGAGCCCATGAAGACTAGATGTTCCAGGGTATGTGGCGCTCCAGAGTTGTCGTTAATCTCAGTGGCAAGTGCGAACTCACCCTCAACCTTCGGGCCCTTCTTGTCGACAACGGCGACTCGCATACCCGTCCTGGTCGACTCATACTGGGTGATCTTGACCGGTGCGTAGTCGATTTGAAGTGTCTGGATGGTCTTGAAGCGAGGGGGCGCCTGCTTTGATGCCGGCATGATGAAGAGGCTGAGATTGAGCGCCAGAAGCACTCTCCTTGCAGAGGCTATGCTGTCGACTTGTGCGGACGATGTTGGTGGATGTTGCGTCTGTATATAGGTGATTGGCTGATTGCTGTGTGAAGAGAGTCTTCGGCAAACGAATCACAACGCCACCACGTTGTCAGCTGGGTCTCGGCAAACCGATGACAGAAGTTTTCTGTACAACTCTCGATCAATGGCAATCGGGTGCTGTTGGTAGGAGGTAATTAGCACTGTCTGGAATTGGAAGAGTGGATTGTTTGGGAGTGTTATTTCTGGCAGGCGTGGTTGGAAAAGAGAGCCTTCGGTATGGACCCACTTTCGAGATCGGCGTTCGGAAGATGCCCTGCACGAGCAACAGCCACGTAAGGTTGGCGACTGGCCAGGAAGGAGCGATGCGCCGTCTGCCATCTCATCGCGCCTCGTCCAACATTCACCCACCTCCTGCCCCATACCATGCGACTGTCACATGCCCAATACATCCCCGTCAATCCATAGCCAGAGTCATGCGCCGCCGATTGGAGTGATTAATCAAAGAAGCATCAGCACGCGACGCTTATCTGAGTCGCCCTGGTGCTCTTGAAACACGCCTAACCTTGCCAAAATGGCCTCCCTCAGCGACATCCTCCATCCCGCTGAGGACGCTGCACCGCCTGCAGCACCTCCCGACCCACCACCGCCCGCCGAACAAGACCCAATGCCTCCACGAAAGAAGGTCGACGACCCGGCTGATGACGATGCTGTCGCTACACCCAAGGCCGACAGCACCAAAGCTGCCGAGAACGGCGACGGCGACGAGCCATTGTACACATCCACAACGACCTCGACTCGACGGAATGCTAGCGGCGCAACGTCGTCTGTCTACTCTGGCAACAAGATACGGCATTTGAAGAAAGAAGATGGAATTCCCCTCTGGCGGAAGGACATACAGTTTGACTTCCTGGAGCTCGTCTTCCATGACCAGACCAAATGTTTCACCAAGTACAGCGACGGCACGAATGGACATACCTTTGCCGACATTTACATCGATGCCATGGCGAAGAGCAGCAAGTGCAGCAAGATATTGAAGGAGAAGCTGCTGCAGGATCAAGATGGTGCTATTAGTATGGCCATGGTCTGTCTCTTGGTCAACGTGGGCCGCATGAACACGACTTTGAACTGTAAGAAGAAGAGATCGATGTTTTCATACTCTTTGACTGACAAGATATAGTCTTCCCCGAGATGCGCGCTCAGCTTCGAACATACCACTCAATCCCAGCCCTGCAAGCCCACCAAGACCCCAACGCTTACAAGCAGCTGCAAGATGCGCCTCGCCTCAAATCCATCCTCAAAGGCGCAACAGAAGACGAACCTCAGCCAAGCACCATGGAAGACATCAGGGCCGCTTCCATCCCGCGAACGAATCCTGTCAATCTCATCTTCGTCATGAGCCAGTACGCACCCAAGATCAGCGAAGTGCATTTCCCCGCCCCACGAGACTTCTTCGACCTGGTCATGAGATCGAGCTTGAGCAGTGCTAGCAGAGCCAAGGCTTTCTTGTGGCTGATCTGGTGGTATCTTGAGAGCGATTTCAGTGCTGCAGACAGCCAGCGCAACCCATTCGGCCCTGGACAGTATGGAGAAGGGGAGGAAGAGACGGATGTGTCACCATTGAAGGTGCCGACTCTGGAAAGCCTTACCGAAGAACAGGCGGAGCAAGAGAATGTCGACACGGAAGAGGAGAAGCTATTTGGAGAGGTCAAAAGAAAGGAGCGCATATCCATCTTGGCCAGTGAACCCAGTCCAGCCATGACTGCTCTCAAGCGCGCTCGTAAGGAGAAAGGCTTGACATCAGGACACGGCGTGCATGCTAGTGACGATGAGGGCAGTGAGGCTGGATATTACAGAGGCATTCGTAAGTTTGGAGTCGAGCACCTTGCTGGCCAACGCTAACGATATATCTACAGCTACATCTGTTGGGAGGAGTGGCTTGCAGCATGAGACAGGAAGTGAGTACACTCGCTCGCCTTCGCCAGCTGCATCCCGTGCCTTCCAAGCCGTGAACACGAAGCCTGGTGGTGATATGCGCATCAATACCCTCCTCAACAACGACGATCCGGGAGCAGACCGTTCTCCACCCCATCAAGCGCCCCAAGCAGCTCCGCCTGTCAAGAAAGGGCCTGGTCGAGGCAACTGGCGACGACACAAGAAGGCGGAGAATCAAGGACAAGCCAGCGGCGCACCACGCTCGTCTCAAGATCATGTCCCATTACTTCCCAACACTGGTCAGTTGAGCTTCGTTAGTGACGGACCGCCAACGATGACCCAGTCGGGCTTGAACAGCGGCAACAAGCTGGCGGCGGCGACTGGGATGTCACCAGGATCGAACCTTTCCTTCCAGACGCCAGCTACTCGAGACCATGTACCGACACCATCTTATCAGGCACAGAAACGACACCGCGGCATTACACAGCACCAGTCAGCGGTCATCAACCACCGCAAGCTTCAGATCGACTATACCCTCGACAGGCAAGTACGAAAAGCGCAAAATCGGGCTCGTGACAAGCGGGAAGCGGAGAGTCCAATCTTGAGGGCTTGGAAGCGTATACGATACTTGCCGGCAGACTATGATTCGGAAGAAGAATCAATCAAGGTCCGCAAAGCCAAAGATCGTTCAGAGAGGACCGAGGACGATTGGCGAAGCTTCCGTGGAAAGGAGAACGACGAGTTCTTGGAGAATGTGGATCTCTGGCGTCGACCGAGGATGCTGTATGCCGGGTTTGCCAGGGTTAATGGCGAACCATCTGATGTAGGAGAAGAGGCCAAGTCTCTTGCACAGTCGTTTCGTCGGTGCTCGAGGAGAATAGAGAGGTGGGGCGACCTCAACCTTCCTGGTCAGACCATGATACGGCGGGCACAACTGGCGCGGGAAGGCATGTTGAAGCCAAGTCGTCGAAGGAATGTACCGACCATCGAGCGGGATGAGGATGTCGGTGCTCCGTCGGATTCACGTGCGAAGGTACGGCGACAGAGGAGTACGACTGGCAAAGCTGGACTCAAGGCGGATCAGGAGGCCGATGCGGATGACGATGACTATGCGCAGGAGCTTGATCAAGAAGACAGAGAACTGTTGGGAGAGGTTGATGCTGATGAGAGTGATGGTTCTGATGAAGATGTTGATATGGATGATTGAGGGGAGATGGACAGCACACAGCACTGCGACTTGTATTGCTACTGACAGACCGACTACGAAGTGTGTAGGACAATATGAGACGACAGGGTCAACAGTGTGCCTTCCCAAAGTCACACATGGAAGCAACGGTTGGTGTGCGATGACGATTTCCTTTACGTTCAGGCAAGCTCGCCCTTTTTCTTCCCCCTCACATCCAACTCTCTCATCCTGACACACATACAAGATACGCACACTTTACAGACCCATTCATTCACTTGCTATCAACAGTCACTTCAACATGAATACCCCCAGCACACCCCACTGGCCAGACCGCGCGAGCTCAGTCAATATAAACGGCCGTTGTACCAGGAAATCCCGAGGGCCAAACAGCGTGGACTCTGTCGCAGTCACCTGCTGCATCCCAGTGTACCTGGCCCATCAATTGAAGACCCGCGGAACACCCGACCTGCCCTTTCAATGCGTACAGCCTCTTGTGGTAAAGACCTTGGTCGCGGTGGAATGCGCGGTGGAACGACTGAAGGACATCAACCGGCAAGAGACGATCGTAATGGAAAAGAAAGCCATCTCGATCAGCATGCCATCCGCTCTCTACAACCACTACACATATGGCACCGACATCGAGCTACTCGTTCCCTTTGAACTGATCTTGTCCATGAGGAGAGGAGACTTCGTCGACTTGCTCGCACACGAACGGGACCCTCTCATCGTACGAACGCTGGTGGGGATTGCGGAAGGGGTGGCGAGAACCGCGGCTGCGACACAGATGCCCGCCCGCGCTCTCGCTCTAGCTAAGAGTGCAGCTGAGGCATTCGGATTGTGCAAGACTATAGCTATCGACGAGGAGCTGGTGCGAGACCACAACAACACCTCCAGAAACTCCAGCCCCATCGTCGCCGGTGGAACAGAAGTCACCAACCGTCCGCTCTACCCCATCCCCGAGGAAGCTGGAAGCGCCGCACATGCCTTCAGGATTCGCATCGTCAGAGATAAATCGCCTGTCCTGCCTCTCATCTGTCAGGTCCTTCCCACGACGACCGTCTAGGAGATTGCCAATGCTGTTCGCAGGCTGTACAAGGATATGCGGATGGAGAACATTGTTCTTGTGGTGAAGCGATTTGGTGAGACGGAGTACTTGTGGGATGTTACTTTTGGGGGCAAGTTGGTGAGGTTTCGGCCTTTGAAAGAGGTGAGTACGGTCTGGTGTGGTTGAAGTCGGGAGATTGCTGACAGTTGTGTACAGTGCGGTATTGGGGAGGGAGATGAGTTGAAGCTGTGGACTTCATGATCTTGTGGGTGGCATTCTTCCCCTTTACCAGATAAAGATCGAAATGGGTATTCAAGTACAGCCTCTACGGCATTCAAATCAACGCTGTCTTCGTGGACTTTAATCTACTCGCCAGTCTGGTCATCGCATCAACATGAGGTTCGAGGTTCTTGCTCTTGCCCCTGATGTCACGGCCCTGCAGCCTTCCGGTGAGCTCGGCCGTATGTCTGTTTGCACACCCAACGCAACCCTCGTCCATCCGTTCGTCGTTCTCTCTCTTTCGAATTCTCTCCTCTACAACTCTCAGCAAGCAATACTCCTGACTCAAATCCATCATCTCTCGGTCTCTCCTGTTCGACACACCTCAAAAGGTCGGAACATCGGTGAGTCGTCCATCTCAAGCACGTGTGTGTGAATACCAGATCTGACTCTGCAGGTAGTCCATGGCTCCCAACATCAAGATCGAACCCTCGGAGGCAGTCAGCGTCACGCTGCCCGCTGAAGTTATGGCCAAATCCAAGGATGTCGGCCTCAGCGCCCTCCTCCCTCCCTCCGTCGAACGGTAGCCCAGCTGTCAAGGCCGACATGCCCTTCCAACTCGAGATCAAATTCGACACAGTCACGTCCAAGACGGAACCGAAGCAATTTGTTCAGCTCCGTGCATTATCCACCGTTCGGGAGCTCGCCTTCGCAATCGACTGCGAGCTCGACGTTGAGGCCCATCGAATTCGTCTAGTGACCATGGGAAAGACATTGTACAATCATGGGGCTATCAACGGCCATGTCAACGAAGACAGAACCCTCTGTTCGGTATGTTGCGGCTTGACTCCGAGCAGACGCTGGTGAACAGTACTGATGAGGTCAGTAGCTAGACATCATGGTCAATCATGTCATCTGGGTCAAGCCATGCGACTCAGACTTGAAGGTCGAAGTGCTGTAGAAGAGGGCCGCCAATGGTGCGTCCAGGAGGTCTTGCGGAATCAGGTGTGTCGATGAAGGGCCTGAAGCAACCAGAGCTCGCAGTGTATAAGAAGATGGGAACCAAATGTTGACCTTCGATTCATGCCCATGGTCTTTCTTCCTCCCTTTGGGATCAATCACAAAAGCAAGGCGAGCCCCTGTCACATGGCCTTGGCATGCAGCATCCCCCTGGACATCAACCTGATGGCGAATGAACGTTCGTTGGTATACACCTACGCCTCAACTGGGTCATTAAGACCTCGTGACTGTGAGTTCTAGCGTGTTTTGTTATCGATACCGGCGCGTCCTTCTCTTTGCTGCCTGCATCTTCCTCGCGACGCTCGTTCTTTGCTCCTCCTTTCACCCAGCACCCTGCTCTTTGCTCATCATCATTCCCACATACACTTTGCACAACACGATCACCCTCACTCCGACACAATGTGTTGCCCAGCTCAACCACTGGACGCATTCGTCCCAGAGGAGGGTATAACGGTGGCGGCCGATACAGTCTTCCGGCACCTCAACAGCCAAATTTGGTGTGCCCGGTGCCTCAACCATGAGAGCAAACGAGAGCATAAATTCATGAAAGACTCAACGGAATCTTACAAGGGCCTTCGTTACCGCCGATACCAAGCTACTGGCGGTACTCACACATCGGAGTGTCAGTACAAAGCGAGGCTCACCAACGGAGATTACATCAACAACGCATTCGAGTACTTCCACGGGTGGGAGGGGACCAAAATGCTCGCTCTCGATGGGATTTTGGAAGACACCATCGATGAGCTACTGAACAGCGGTTCCCTGTGCGACCGCCTGCCTCGGATCCGACAGAAGTGGGCTCGTGAAATGCAAGCCCTGTCGAGAGCCTACGAGTCGGCTGAGTCCGGCGGTCACACGACATCTGGACGTGGAGAAGAGCGAGGTGGAGCTTCGACGCAAGCAGGAAATACCAATACTGAGTTCACGGAGATCTCAGACACGGAACCTTCGCAGGATGCTTCAGGGAGGCAGGGCCCAGCAAGCGTTGGGCCGACCACCCAGGCTCTGACTCAAGCGCCTCCTGTCCACGCGGTCGATACACAGAAGCGCAGAGCGGCGGATGGTGAGCCTTGCGCAAGCTCGTTTGTGTCGAAGAAGCGATGTAATGTGAGCTGAAGTGGTACGTCAGAGATCTCGACGTCTAGCGTGTCTTTTATGTACTGACATTCCCTTCGTAGAGGTGTTTGTGGTGAAGGAATGTCGAGAAAGGCATAAGAGTCCATGACTGCATCCTAAGTCATAACGAAGATTCTAATGCGTCTTAACGCTGTCGCAACTATCTTCAGTTTTCTGCCCCTAGGATCGCCGCTATCGAGGACACTTTCGAGCACACGCTCTCCCTTCCTTAGTCGTCCCGTAGAATTCCTTTAAACTTATCCGGATTGCCGTCCACGACTTCTTTCAATTCATTAATTGATGGGTGAGCAATGCTCGCCGCGGCCAGATATCGCGATGAAGTGGGATAATCGACCCGCAAAGAGCGAACACTAGATCGTAATGTATGTGTACCATGCGGTTCAACATTCACTATGACGGCTGAATTCGTCTCCACAGAACGTCCGTCTAGGACAAGGAACCAATCTGTCTTCAATTTCGATGCTGAAGCCTCTTTCATCTGCATAAGAAGCTTTCTAATCTCAGAGTAATCCAGACCAGTGAATGGGCTTTGCAGGACTGTTTCTGGATCTTCTCCTTGCAGCTCTTTAGTAGTGCCCCAGAAATAGGTCTCGAGATCGTGGATCAAAGTTAGGGTATGCGTTGGAGGCGTATCGTTTTCTTCCTCTCTCCATACTTGAGCGAGAAAGTCGTTCACGGCCTATAGAGGTTGGTATTAGAATCGTTCTACAGGTTATTGTTGAGAATCACGTACCTCAAGCGTGAGGTTGGTGGTGCAGCAGACGGCGGACGTGACCACTTGGCTGACTTTGATCTGCTTGTTTTCGATGGACATGCTATTTAAAACAGTCGTTCCAATCGGTCTGATTCGTAACGAAAATATCAGCCGAAACAACAGCGGAGCGAATCCATATAGGTGAATGAGCAAAGGCAACTAGTGAGATACTGTAGCGTACTTACCTACGTAAATGAGCTAGCCACTTCTTGATCATCTTGAGAAGCTTCGCAATGACAGATCATGACGTAAGAAGACGCGAAGTCCACGACGCGAAGCTTAGACGTTCGAAGTACGCCTCGTCGAGGTAGTACATTGTCTTTGCAAGCCATGTACTGTAAGCTATCTAAACATACATGAGAGCGCTCGCAATTGCTCGGACTTTGAAGTGAAGTCGAATTGGGACTATTCCGGCAAATTCTAGGACTTATTTAATGGCTGGGCGCACTCTAGTCTTCTACTCCTTACTTCGCTTATGGACGAAAGCAGATGTTACACATAAAGGTTAGATAGGATTCTAGCGGCTTAGAAATGAGGTAGACGCCGTCGCTACCGAGCAAAAGTTAGTAATGTTTATAGAGTCGACTATTTTAATTCGCGTAGGACGAGCTCGGCTGCTAGCTTATCGCGATATTATTATACGCGCAAATAAAGTATACTATCCCTCGCGGGTATAGCCGCAATTCTAAGCTCCCGACTTTATACTATAATTTGTTAGTAAAACCGGGAATAGTCTACTATTCTTGTACTATATCGCTCGTTTAACGTGTTATCGACTCTATAATAGTATAGGCTAGTCCTAGGTATTATTTTAGGCCTTACTATCTATTATAATACCCTTATATAAGCTACTACTAGCTAACTAACTACTATCGTATAATCTTAATAGGATATTTAACTTCTTTAACGTAGGACTATTAAATAACTAGATAGCTAAACGAATAAATATAAGCCGTTACTATATTAATAAGATCTAGCTTAATATAGTATTCTTTAGTAAGCTATATCTAACTTTTATAAAAAGAGGCTAGCTATATCTATTACTCGAATAGTAAGAGCTATAAGTACTAGACTTCCTTCGCGACCGCCCTATATCCTACTACGACGAGATAGTATAGTTTATATATAACGAGTTTAATATTATTATATTAGAG